>NC_067495.1:112008966-112269237 GCF_947179515.1 Apodemus sylvaticus
TTGAATTCTTTATATATATTTGATATTAGCCCTCTGTCAGATGTGGGATTGGTAAAGATCTTTTCCCAATCTCTTGGTTGCCACTTTGTCCTATTGACCGTGTCCTTTGCCTTACTTTGTACTTTGTAATTTTATGAGGTCCCATTTGTCAATTCTTGTTCTTAGAGCATAAGCTATTTGTGTTCTATTCAGGAAATTTTCCCCTGTGCCCATGTGTTCTAGGTTCTTCCCCCACTTTCTCTTCTATTAGATTTAGTATATCTGGTTTTATGTGGAGGATCTTTATTCACTTTGAACGTGTGCTTTGTACAGGGAAATAAGAATGCATCAATTTGCATCCTTCTCCATATTGACTGCCAGTTGACCCAGCACCATTTGTTGGAAATGCTGTCTTTTTTCCATTGGATGGTTTTAGCTCCTTTGTCCAAGATCAAGTGACTATAGCTGTGTGGGTTCATGTCTAGTTCAATTCTATTCTACTGATGTTCCTACTTGTCTTTGTACCAATATCGTATAGTTTTTATTACTATTGTTCTGTAGTAGAGCTTGAGGTCAAGGATGGTGATTCCACCAGAAGTTCTTTTATTGTTGAGAATAGTTTTTGCTTTTCTTTATTCCAGATAAATTTGGAAATTGCTCTTTCTAACTCAATGAATAATTGAGTTAGAATTTTGATGGGGATTGCATTGAATCTGCAGATTGCTTTAGGCAAGATAGCCATTTTAACTATATTAACCCTGAAAATCCATGAGCATCAGAGATCTTTACATCTTCTGAGATCTTTTTCAATTTATTTCTTCTGAGACTTGAAGTTTGTCATACAGATCTTTCACTTGCTTGGTTAGAGTCACACTCAGGTACTTTATGTTATTTGTGACTATTATGAAGGGTTTCATTTCCCTAATTTCTTTCTCAGACTCTTTATCCTTTGGTTATAGGAAGGCTACTGATTTGCTTGAGTTAATTTTATATCCAGCCACTTTGCTGAAGTTGTTTATCGGGTTTAGGAGTTCTTTGGTGGAAATTTTGCAGTCAGGTCACTTAAGTATACTATCATATCATCTGCACATAGTGATACTTTGACTTCTTCCAATTTGAATCCTTTCGACCTCCTTTTGATGTCTAATTGTTCTGGCTAGAACTTCGAGTACTATATTGTACAGGTAGGGAGACAGTGGGCAGCCTTGTCTAGTCCCTGAGTTCAGTTCAATTCATTCCCTGAGTTAGTTCATTGCTTCAACTTTCTCTCCATTTAGTTTGATGTTGGCTACTGATTTGCTGTATATTGCTTTTACTGTGTTTATATATGCACCTTGAATTCCTGATCTTTCTAAGAGTTTTATAAAGAAAAAGTGTTGTTTTTTCTCAAATGCTTTTTCAGCATCTCATAAAATGATCATGTAGTTTTTTTCCTTTGAGTTTGTTTATATAAAGTATTACATTGATGGATTTCTGTATATTGAACCATCCCTGCATCCCTGGGTTGAAGCCTACTTGTTCATGGTGGATGATCGGTTTGAAGTGTTTTTGGATTTGGGTGGTAAGAATTTTATTGAGTATTTTGCATCAATATTCATAAGGGAGATTGGGCTTAAGTTCTCTTTCTTTGTTGTGTCTTTGTGTGGTTTAGGTATCAGAGTAAATGTGGCTTCATAAAAACGAGTTGGGTAGTATTCCTTCTGTTTCTATTTTGTGAAATAATTTGAAGAGTACTAATATTAAGTCTTCTAAGTATATGATAGTATATGATGATATGAAGGTCTGGTACAACTCAGCATTGAACCCATCTGGCTCTGGGCTTATTTTGGTTGGAGACTATTAATGACTGCTTCCATTTCTTTAAGGGTTATGGGATTGTTTAGATCATACATCTGATACTCATTTAACTTTGGTACCTGGTATCTGTCTAGAAAATTGTCTATTTCGTCTTGATTTTCCACTTTTGTTGAGTATAGGCTTTTGTAGTAGAATCTGATGATTTTTTGGATTTCCTTAGTATCTGTTGTTATGTCTCCCTTTTCCTTTTTGATTTTGCTGATTTGGATATTGTCTTTGTTCCCTCTGGTTAGTTTGGCTAAGGGGTCATCTATCTTGCTTTTTTTTTTTTTAAAAAGAAAATCAGCTCTTGGTTTGGTTGATTCTTTGTATAGTTCTTTTTGTTTCTACTTGGGTGATTTCAGTACTGAATTCTATTATTTTCTTTTGTCTACTCCTTTTGGGTTTATTTGCTTCTTTTTGTTCTGGAGCCTTCAGCTGTGCTGTTAAGCTGTTAGTTTCTCTTTGGAGGCACTCAGAGATAGTGTTTTCCTGTTAGCACTGCTTTCATTGTGTCCCATAAGTTTGGGTATATTGTGCCTTCATGTTCATTAAATTCTAAAAAGTCTTTAATTTCTTTATTTCTTCCTTGACTAAGTTATCATTGAGTAGAGTGTTGTTCAGTTTCCATGTGTATATGTGCTTGCTGTTGTTTTTGTTGTTATTGAAGACAAGCCTTAGTCTGTAGTGATCTGATAGTGTGCATGGAATTATTTCAATTTTCTTATATCTGTTAAAGTCTGTTTTGTCACCAAGTATATGGTCAGTTTTGGAGAAGGTACTGTGAGGTGCTGAGAAGGTATATTCTTTTGTTTTAGGATAAAATGTTCTATAGATAGCTGTTAAATTAGTTTGGTTCATAACTTCTGTTACTTTCACCGTTTCTCTGTTTTGTTTGTGCTTCCATGATATGCCCATTGATGAGAGTGTGGTCTTATAGTCTCCCTCTATTATTGTGTGGGGTGCAGTGTGTGCTTTGAGCTTCAGTAAAGTTTCTTTTATGAATGTGGGTGCCCTTGTATTTGGAGCATAGATGTTCAGAATTGAGAGTTCATCTTGGTAATTTTTCCTTTGATGAGTATGAAGTGTCTATCTTTTTATTTATTTATTTATTTATTTTTTGTTTTTTTTGTTTTTTAATTTTTTTATTCGATATAATTTATTTACATATCAAATGATTTCCCTTTTCTAGCCCCCCCACTCCCCGAAAGTCCCGTAAGCCCCCTTCTCTTCCCCTGTCCTCCCGCCCACCCCTTCCCACTTCCCCGTTCTGGTTTTGCCGAATACTGTTTCACTGAGTCTTTCCAGAACCAGGGGCCACTCCTCCTTTCTTCTTGTACCTCATTTGATGTGTGGATTATGTTTTGGGTATTCCAGTTTTCTAGGTTAATATCCACTTATTAGTGAGTGCATACCATGATTCACCTTTTGAGTCTGGGTTACCCCACTTAGTATGATAGTCTCTAGCTCCATCCATTTGCCTAAGAATTTCATGAATTCATTGTTTCTAATGGCTGAATAGTACTCCATTGTGTAGATATACCACATTTTTTGCATCCACTCTTCTGTTGAGGGATACCTGGGTTCTTTCCAGCATCTGGCAATTATAAATAGGGCTGCTGTGAACATAGTAGAGCATGTATCCTTATTACATGGTGGGGAGTCTTCTGGGTATATGCCCAGGAGTGGTATAGCAGGATCTTCTGGAAGTGAGGTGCCCAGTTTTCAGAGGAACCGCCAGACTGATTTCCAGAGTGGTTGTACCAATTTGCAAACCCACCAGCAGTGGAGGAGTGTTCCTCTTTCTCCACACCCTCTCCAACACCTGCTGTCTCCTGAATTTTTAATCTTAGCCATTCTGACTGGTGTAAGATGAAATCTTAGGGTTGTTTTGATTTGCATTTCCCTAATGACTAATGAAGTTGAGCATTTTTTAAGATGCTTCTCCGCCATCCGAAGTTCTTCAGGTGAGAATTCTTTGTTTAACTCTGTACCCCATTTTTTAATAGGGTTGTTTGGTTTTCTGGAGTCTAACTTCTTGAGTTCTTTATATATATTGGATATTAGCCCTCTATCTGATATAGGATTGGTGAAGATCTTTTCCCAATTTGTTGGTTGCCGATTTGTCCTCTTGATGGTGTCCTTTGCCTTACAGAAACTTTGTAATTTTATGAGGTCCCATTTGTCAATTCTTGCTCTTAGAGCATACGCTATTGGTGTTCTGTTCAGAAACTTTCTCCCTGTACCGACGTCCTCAAGGGTCTTCCCCAGTTTCTTTTCTATTAGCTTCAGAGTGTCTGGCTTTATGTGGAGGTCCTTGATCCATTTGGATTTGAGCTTAGTACAAGGAGACAGGGATGGATCAATTCGCATTGTTCTGCATGCTGACCTCCAGTTGAACCAGCACCATTTGTTGAAAAGGCTATCTTTTTTCCATTGGATGTTTTCAGGCTCTTTGTCGAGGATGAAGTGGCCATAGGTGTGTGGGTTCATTTCTGGATCTTCAATCCTGTTCCATTGATCCTCCTGCCTGTCACTGTACCAATACCATGCAGTTTTTAACACTATTGCTCTGTAGTATTGCTTGAGGTCAGGGATACTGATTCCCCCAGATTTTCTTTTGTTGCTGAGAATAGTTTTAGCTATCCTGGGTTTTTTGTTGTTCCAGATGAATTTGATAATTGCTCTTTCTAACTCTGTGAAGAATTGAGTTGGGATTTTGATGGGTATTGCATTGAATCTGTATAGTGCTTTAGGCAAAATGGCCATTTTAACTATATTGATTCTACCGATCCATGAGCATGGGAGGTTTTCCCATTTTTTGAGGTCTTCTTCCATTTCCTTCTTCAGAGTCTTGAAGTTCTTGTCATACAGATCTTTCACATCAGTGCAGAATTCTACCAGACCTTCAAAAAAGAGTTAACACCAATACTCTTCAAACTATTCCACAAAATAGAAACAGAAGGAACACTACCCAATTCCTTCTACGAAGCCACAATTACGCTGATACCAAAGCCACACAAAGATCCAACAAAGAAAGAGAACTTCAGACCAATTTCCCTTATGAACATCGATGCAAAAATACTCAATAAAATTCTTGCCAACCGAATCCAAGAACACATCAAAACGATCATCCACCATGATCAAGTAGGCTTTATCCCGGGAATGCAGGGTTGGTTCAATATACGGAAATCCATCAATACAATCCACTACATAAACAAACTCAAAGAACAAAACCACATGGTCATTTCATTGGATGCTGAAAAAGCATTTGACAAAATTCAGCATCCTTTCATGCTTAAAGTCTTGGAGAGAACAGGAATTCAAGGCCCATACCTAAACATAGTAAAAGCAATATACAGCAAACCGGTAGCCAGCATCAAACTAAATGGAGAGAAACTTGAAGCAATCCCACTGAAATCAGGGACCAGACAAGGCTGCCCCTTTTCTCCTTATCTTTTCAATATTGTACTTGAGGTACTAGCTCAGGCAATTCGACAACATAAGGAGGTCAAAGGGATACAAATTGGAAAGGAAGAAGTCAAACTATCATTATTTGCAGACGACATGATCGTCTACCTAAGTGACCCAAAGAACTCCACTAGAGAGCTCCTACAGCTGATAAACAACTTCAGCAAAGTGGCAGGTTATAAAATCAACTCAAGCAAATCAGTGGCCTTCCTATACTCAAAGGATAAGCAGGCTGAGAAAGAAATTAGGGAAATGACCCCCTTCACAATAGCCACAAACAGTATAAAGTATCTTGGGGTGATGTGTCTATCCTTAATCTTTTTTGATTACTTTAGGTTGAAAGTACATTTTATTTGATATTAGAATGGCTACACCAGCTTGTTTCTTGGGACTATTTGCTTGGAAAATTTTTTCCCTCCTTTTACTCTGAGGTAGTCTCTGTCTTTGTGCCTATGGTGAATTTCTGGTTTGCAGCAAAATGTTGGGTCCTGCTAATGTATCCGGTCTGGTAGTCTATGTCTTTTTGTTGGAGAACTGAGTCCATTGATATTAATAGATATTAAGGAGTAGTGACTGTTGCTTCCTGTTATTTTTGTTATTATTTTCCATTCATTATCCTTTGAAGGGCTAGATTTGTGGAAAGATATTGTGTAATTTTGTTTTTGTCATGGAATACCTTGGTTTCTCCATCTCTGGTCATTGAGATATTTGCTGGGTATAGTAGCCTAGGTTGGCATTTGTCTTCCTTTTGGTGCTGTATGACATTTGCCAAGGATCTTCTGGCTTTTATAATGTCTTGTGAGAGGTTTGGTATAATTCGGATAGATCTACCTCTATATGTTACTAATACACAGGAGTCAAATCACTCCCTGCAGAGCAGTTTTAGGCAGGATAGGTGCACAGACCACTGTGGAGCTGCCCAGCTCCTGGGTGCAGGTGGGGCCCTGGGAGACCCTGTTCCAGTTGTTCTGGCACTCTAGTGTTCCCTCCACTCCTGGCTGTACCTGTCCACTCAGTAGCTGGAGAGAAGATGCCCTCACTTACTGCTTTTAATATTCTTTCTTTGTTTAGTGCATTGGGTGTTTTGATTATTATGTGTGGGCAGGAATTTCTTTTCTGTTCCAATCTATTTGGCATTATGTAGGCCTCTTGTATGTTCATGGACATCTTTTTCCTTAAGTTAGGGAAGTTTTCATCCTGTAATCCTGTGATCCCATAATCCTGGACTTGTAAAAGTACCTGTGAGTGGAGCTTCCCCTGGGTGTTGTGGGACTGGCTGCAGAGTTTGTGCCCAAGGTCTGCTCAGGGAATCAGCCCAAACAGACTTGATGGAACTCGTGCCACTTTTTGGGTGGAGTTCCTTGGTGCCTGTGTCCCACTAGTCCCATTTACTCCCGGTGTTGTGACCTCAGGTTTTATTTCATTATTGAGTCTTAATAAAGAATTTTCATCATCTCCTGCTTTTTTCTTGTCTCTAAATCCATCACTAGTACTGTGCTTCTTGCCTTTAAGGTATGGTAGAAGGATTATAAGGAATGTTCAAAGGCTCACAAGATCATATTAACAAACCTAGAGTGAGAAAACATTATATCTTTCACACCCTGTACTCAACTTTTTAACGAAAATTTTAATTATTCTATCCTAAGTGGTCAATGCTTGTTACATCTATGGTTTTTGTGATATAGATAGATAGATAGATAGATAGATAGATAGATAGATAGATAGATATGGTTTTTGTGAGATAGATAGATAGATAGATAGATAGATAGATAGATAGATAGATAGATAGACAGATAGATAGATAACATGGAATTTTTCGGCAAATTCTCTGCACAGCTGGCAAATGTAAATGTAAGCATTTTGGCCATGCATTGGAGCTATAGATCTTCAATACAGACCATAAAAGCAGAGTGCTATCAGCATTCACAGAGCAAAGGTATGTACTCATTTCAGAGCAGTTTCAGTGTCTGTGATAAAGCCAGCCTTATCAATCACCTTAGATACTCCTGTTAGCAAAACAGATTGCCCGCCTGGTAACATTCTACCACTATACCAATCCTGAGATTGAAATGCATAACTTACAGGCCTAAACTACCTTGAGTAACTTAGGTATTAAGGCGCCAAAGAACTGTAACATCCCTAAGACAGGAAAAGAACATTTAAGAAGAAGTTAAGTGGAAGTGTGTCTTAGTTGGGAAAAAAGGTACCATAGAATATAAGAATTCTTAAAATTCAAAACAAACAAAAACAGATGGTTAAGAGAGGCTCTCCCCCGACCACCACCACCAAAGGTAGAAATAGGCTTTTATGAGCTTATATAATTTTGGCAACTGGTTTCCTGGACCTTTAAAATCAGCTAATAATATGCCTTTTCTGTCCTTTTCAGGTATTGTGAAGACAGATAACACAGAAGTTCTTCTCTCTGCTGATTTTACTGGAGCAATCAAAGTGTTTATTAACAAAAGGAAAACTGTATCTTAATTTGAAATTTTATTTAAAATAAACATATCAGTAAGTTTCTATATGTATCAGAAATGAGAAAAGTATTATAGTGTTTTAGGCTAACATCCTTTTTTAGCTTTTATTGAAAGTTGTTCAAATATAATATATATTTTTTGGATGGCAGTGTTAGTGATCTAGGAACTCCTAGACTGATAGACTAGAAAAGAATGTGGCTAGATTAACATTGCCAAGCATAGAGTTTATGTTTTGTTATGTTTATGTTTTGTTATATAATTATAAACATGCACAGGTTTCTGCATGAAAAGATATTAATATATTAATCACATGTGCGTGCCTTTTGGTTACATGCACTAAATCTAACAAAGTTAAATTATTTTGGTGGCTCTTTTGGCCTCCTACTGGGTGAGGTGGTCTTGTTTCTAGTTCTAAAAAATTTTTTTGCACAAAATTTCGTTTTTAAGAAATGTATCTTTTGACTGAATTATTGTTTTGAAAATGTTATATAGGTTTTCAATAGGTCAATAACCATGTATAAATGGTTTTTTTTTTATAAATTTCTCAATTTGGGGACAAGATTTTTTTTGTGATCTAAATTGTGGACTTATTCTTTACTTTGTAAGTGTATATATATATAATTTTTTTCTTTGCCACACTGGAGCACAATGTTTCTATGTAAAGAATTCTTTTCTTTATCCATGAGCACCAGGCTTTGCTCACTTAAAAATAAGCCACATTAAGGAGTGAGTCTTCTTTTTTACAATAATGTAAAAATGAACTGTTTACATTTTTTTAAAGCATTGTAGTTTTTAAAAAAAATTAAGCTGTTTTGTTTTGTGTTGTTGAATTTGAAAGGCTTTGTAAATACCAATATAATGTACCAATGAAATAACATCTGGGACAATGGAACCCTGGTAATGTTGTTGATGGTTTGCATATGTTTCTGAAACTGATATGTATCATTAAAGTTGGTCATCAACACTTGTTAAAGGTGAAGTTTTTCAGATGACATTATTAAATCAAGAGATACAAGAAAAATAAATTATTGTCTTAAATTGCCTTTAAACAGATTTTAAATCTCTAGGTTATGAGATGCATTAGCTACATGTCTTTACATCTACTTCTGAGTTTAATTTTATAGTGAGTAGTTCTGTAATCTATGCTCACTTGTTCTGCATTTCGTTCCAGTATGTGAAGACCTTAGGAGTCACCATCATATTCCTAGTTAATCCATCATCGTCTTGATCTTAAGCCCTCTTGACTTTCTACTTGATTGTTTGTCATCTCTCTCGGATTTCCCCTACATTGTTTTATTTCTTTAGACAGTGCTCTCTTCTCCCCTCCTTGTCCTTACCCACCTGTCCTTCCCATCTGTGCCTCCCCCTTCTTTTATTTCTCTTGCACCTCTCACTCTCCTGTACTCTATATGGTGTATTAACTGTCATGTCAGTCTTTCTAACTCTTAGATTTTTAGTCTTAAGGTCTGTATGACAGATCCAGTTCATTTTTTATTGATTTCTTCAATTCTGAAACTTTGAGGTAGCTTAATGCTGACTTTGTTTGTTTGTTTGTTTGTTTTTTTGAGACAAAGCCTGTCTCTTTACCCTAATTATCCTGGAACTCTCTATGTAGAGCAGTAGAGCAGGCTGACCTCAAACTTAATTCCTCCTGCTTCTGCCTCCTAAACGCTGGGATTAAAGGTATGCACCACTACACATAGCTTTGCCTGAATTCTTTCATAGTACTTCTGTCTTGGTGGGTATTTTAACTGCAGATAATCAAGGTATTGACATAGTAATGTTTGCTGATACCTGTCATATAGCTGCTTACAGAAGAGGCTAAGCTAGTTGCTTAAAAATAACTGACATTGCTGTCACTATGTAAATACATAGAAATTATGAGTTAGAAAATGCATTTGCAAAGCATCAAGACATGTACAAAGAAGCTGTGCAAGGTGTGTACACCTATTACAGCTCAAGCAGTAAGATCATAATTTAAAGGCTTGCCTTCACTACAGAGCAAGTTAGTTCAACTTCAGTCTAAAAAACTCTGACTAAAAAAGAAAAGCAAGGCTATAGATATGGCTCAGTGGTTAAGTGCTTCCTTACCATGTACTAGGCTCTCAATCATAGTACTGATAGACAGACAGAGAGATAGATAGATAGATAGATAGATAGATAGATAGATAGATAGATAGATAGTTAGATAGATAGACAGAGATAGAGACATAGAGACATAAAGAGATAGATGTATATGAAATCAATTGAATGACACCTCCCTAAAGCAAATTTTAGACATTCTCTATAAATGATGTAATTTAGGAAAGAGCAGGTTCTGGAGTGATAAACTGCTCCACCATAGGGCATGGCTGCTCACGGAGACAAGATACAGGGAGTCAGAGCTTGCTTATCCCACACTGTCTCCAGGCAGGTACTGGGCTATAGGGAAGCCACGGGACATGACTCTGGGGCTTGGGAAGCACAGTCTGAGGCTTACAACAGCTGGAGCTGGCCTTGGGGTCCCTGGGCCTGCAAAGAAGCTAGGGCCGACTGGTTCTCAGGTTCTCAGACAGCCATGTGCTGCTGGATGCTGTAGAAGAGCTGAGAACAGAGTAGGGGCCCATAAGCTGGATCTAGCCTGGGGTAGAAGTGGAGCTCTAGCTGGTCCCTCAAGGAAAGTACTTGGCTGAAAGCCTTCTCTATGGTTCCCCATGGAGTATCCTGATGAATACAGTCCATGCTTTTAAAGCACTTATTGTCATGGCTGAAAGTGGATGAGTAAAACCATACCTCACTTCTCAGGGCAAGCCCGAGATTAAATACCTTTTTCAGGAAGGAGTGTCTGGGAAGGAAGGCTTATTGGCTACATCTCTAAGCCTTTAGGTACCTCATTAAAATGGAGATCTGTCTTGAGCCTATGTGACCTGTGGTCACATTCTCTACATGTGAAGGGGCTTGGGACTTTGACCTACTTGACTGATGGCCACTATGGAGGGCTCCAGCCTCGTGCTCAGGAACCAGGGTGCATTTCATGATCCTACAATAAACTTAGGTTTATCTGACTGGTAGCACATCCCCTTGAGCATGTAAATATTATACTCTGTTACAGTCTGCTGTGGGATAACCAGGGTCCTCTTGGTCCAGGAAGGCACAGGTCCGGCTGAGTTGACAGACAGAACAAACCACACACACACAGAGGCGGTTTGAGCTGAATGTATTTTGGAGCTCTAAGGCAAGGATTTTTATACAGGAAGAGTTGGTATTACCATTTCAAAAGATGTAGCCAGTGAGGCAGGTACAATTATCATAGCCATTTGGTACAAGGAAATCAGGTACAAAGTTTCTCAAGTAACAGATATAGAAGATCAATTTACAGATGTCATCAGACTTCCTGATTAGAATACAGAGTCACTCATAGTTTACAGTAAATCTTCAAAGAGTTTGAAGTTTCTTATACCACCTGGGTCTTTAACAAGTTCTTGTGAGAAATCCTTATCTAACATTTAGCCTTTTACCTTGTAAAACAAAACTTCCTGACTAAATCAAGTACTTTCAGTACCAGAGTGCCAGAGCCATCCTCATATACATATGCACAGCCATAAAAACCTGCATGTGGTTGGAAGGTAGTAATTATGTAAACAACTATGAGGCAAAGCATTGCAATACTAAAAAGGGGGTTTGGCGGTCAGTGAGTTGACTTCAAAGACCGGATTATCAGCCAGGCCTTAGGAATCCAGGTGAAGAAAGAAAAGGAGGAAGTCAGGGCAAACTGCTACTTGAGAACTAAGGGCCCATCTTAAATAGCCAGAAAGTAAGAGAGTATAGTAAATTGCCAGGTGAGATTATCAGCTTCCAAATATACAGAGAGTTCCGTTATTTCCAGGAGACATTTTTCTTTTCCGCCTCTGTCTGTAAAATATCATTTTTACAGACATCACTGGGCTACCACAGCATCTCTCTCTTTTTTGTTTAATAATTGAAGCACATATATATCTCTTTTGGCAGTAGAGATGGAGGAAAAGATTAGTCTGAAAATGAGTGGAAGAATCAGAAGAAGAAGAAGAAGTATTCCTGTAGCCACAGCGACAATAACAATCTAATGTAACCAACTTATGGGATTCAAAGACCATAGGCTGGAAGAAATAGATTGAGCTAGGCCCTCCAAATCAGTGAATCTATCATATGCCTTGTTCATGGCTGAAATTTGGGTTTTTAATTGAGCCATGTCATGAGTAATATTATTTTTTTAAACTCTCAATAGATGATTTTTAGTAAGATTTCAATTATGGTGCTTATCATATGCTAATGATGTTATGCATACGTACCGAAAATTGGCGTGGCACTTGATAGAAAGCCGAACCTTTATGTTTTCTATCTCTTGTCCTAATTCTATAACTACATCCTCTAAAGCATCAAGTTTTGCTTTTAATTTCTTATTTATAACTTGTTGCTTTATTAGCGTCAATGAAACATTTTTATTCAAATCATTAACGAAGTGTGTAGTTCTCATCTCTGAAATTAGAGCGGCTGATAAAGCTGCAAGTGATGTTAAAATCGAAATCAAAGCACTGATACCCAGTATCAGGGTTGCCACAAAACACTTGGGTCTAACAAGTTCATTAAGTCTTTTAAATATCTGTAATCCTTTGTTGTCAAACCACACATCATCTTTTAAATATATAGGAAGCATAACATAGGAAGGTCTTCTTAATATCCAAATGAGTGGATGAGACACAGCTAATTTATGATCAACACAATTAGTCAACACATTTGGAACAGTGAACCTTATAGGATTGTATCAATTTAGTAATTTTCAAATCTGCTGGTCTTCCAGCAAGTATGCTATAGGGATAACTTAATCAGGATCTAATTGCCATAGGAATGCGTATAGAATCTTGAGGCCTTTAAAAATAAACTATATCAGTTGCAGTAAAAAGTCTGAATAGTCCTGGAAACGTTTTTAAAATATCACCTGAGGGAGAATGAGCAACTAGGCTCTATCCGTCCTGGCCATGAACCATCTATTAATAGGCTCGTTTGTAAGTACCTCAGTCAGTGAGTTGACTTCAAAGACTGGATTATCAGCCAGGCCTTAGGAATCCAGGTGAAGAGAGAAAAGGAGGAAGTCAGGGCAAACTGCCACTTGAGAACTAAGGGCCCATCTTAAATAGCCAGAAAGTAAGAGAGTATAGTAAATTGCCAGGTGAGATTATCAGCTTCCAAATATACAGAGAGTTCCGTTATTCCCAGGAGACATTTTTCTTTTCCGCCTCTGTCTGTAAAATATCATTTTTACAGACATCACTGGGCCACTGCGGCAATATTCTGTTCTTCATACCTAATATGGAAATAGCTATTGTAAAATATAAACATTCAATGAGAAATTACATATGTTTGGAACATGAGACCTAGCTACTAGGTGTACTCAGTAAATGTATATTTTCCTTACTCTTTTTAATTCCCTGACTTCCTTTCTAGAACAAACTAAACACTTGCACCCACATGAACATACTTCCATGCTTTTTAAATGCATGAAATCATGGGCACACAATAGCTTGTTTTTGTTTTGTTTTGACTGTTTAGCTCCTCACTATGTAGCCCTTCCTAGTATAGATCAGGTTCCCTTCCTGTGACTCAAGAGATCCACCTGCCTCTGCCTCCTGAGTCCTGTGATTAAAGCAGAGTACTGCCACCCCCAGCAAATAATAGCATTTCAAGGATTAATATGGTAATATTAATATGGAAATATTTAACTTTTTAAAAAGGCCACCCTTTTTGTTTTAACTATCCCCTTCTCATAAAAGAAAGAATATTTTGATAAAATAGAAGCAGTATAGTCTTGGTACAAGTAGCCTACAATGGCGAATAAATCCAGCTTTTGAAAGAAAGTAATTATATTCCTCTATTTCTTTTTTTATGAAAATCTCACTGTGTGCTGCAGCAGGCTGAGAACCACTATGCTAGATAACCAGATTGACTTATTCAGAGCTCATTTGTAGAGTTGTATCAGATCTTAGTCTTCATTTTTGTCCTGTTAACATGCCATTTTTTTACTAGACTTCAGATTACACAATTTGAGAGTAACTTGTCCTTTGAAGTGCTTACTTAGTATTAACATATCCATCCCTTTTGTTTCTAGCTTATAATTTCAAGAGTAAGGTACCATATCTCTCTCTACTAAGTGAAAATCTGATTATCATGTTTTAATTCTCTTAATGCAGGGACTAAATGTGAAGATATGTTTGAGATTGTTTCCTCATAGATTTACTCTTCTTTCTGTTGTTCTATCTTTGGTTCATTTGTTCCTTTTTCATATTTTATCTGTGTGTATATGCACATTTTAGCATGTTTAGCCATCTGTGTGATGTGGGTATGTTTATACCTGTATGCATGTGCACATAGGCCTGAGATTGATATCAAGAATAATCTTCAATTACTCTTCTACCTCATTGATTGAGGCATACTTTCCCACAGCAAACCCAGAACATGCTGATGTGGCTAGTCTTGCTAGCCTGCTTGCTCTGGGGTTCTCATGTTTCACCCTTCAGAGGTTGGAATTATAGGTAGGCCAGTAAATACATCCACCTAGCATTTACCTGGATTTTGGAAGATCTAAACTCTGGTCTCTTCATGCCAAATAAAATCTGATGTCTACTTAATAGTAATGTATTAGTGCTTCTCATTTTGCCTATTTGGCAAACACTTTACATATTGAACCATCTTATTAACCTGCTTTTTGGGTTTTTGAGACAGGGTTTTATGTGGACTACCATGTTTTCTGCTATTCTAAGATCAAACTTGCATGCCACATTACATTTATAGAAATCATGCTTTTTAAATTTTCAAATAGTTTTATATTTTTCTAGATGTTGAAAAAAGTACCTGTACCCTCTATACCCATTTCTCCTACTGTTAAGCTTATGTTAATATGTTAATATGGTGTATATATATATATATATATATATATATATATATATATATATATATATATTTACAATTAAGAAATTAAGAGTGAGCCAGGCAAGATGGTTCATCATATAAAGGCACCTAGGCTTATCTGATATTTTTCTCATGATGCAGTTATGATGATGGGCTTTTAGAAGGAAGACCACTGAGGTAAATTACTTTTTTATATCACATCAGTCAACATGACTTAGCACCTGGCTGAGGTAGAAGCTATCAGGTTTCTCTTCTAAACAGTTACAACTCTTTGTAAGTTCTGTTGGTCAACTTTCTGGCACTATAACAAATACCTGATGTAATCAACTTTTAAAAGAATGTGTTTTACTCACAAGTTTTCAAGGTCCTAATCCTTGATTGGCCCTGCTCCTTTGGGCCTGTGCTGAGATAGCACATTGTAAAAGAATCATGTGGTAATGGAGACAAGCAGGGAAAGAAGAAAGGACTGGGGCCCCACTAGCACCTTCAGTGGCATGAGCACGTGACCTAACTTCCTCCCAATAGGCCTCATGTTTTAAAAGTTCCATAATAGGGGCTAGAGAAATGGTTCAGTGCTTAAGAGTGTTTACTGCTCTTGCAGATGATCTTTTATTTCCCACCACCAACCACATCAGGTGACTCACAACTGCCTATAACTCCAGTTCCAGGGGATCTAATGCCTTCTGGCTTCAGTGGGTACCTACACAGATACGCACACAAACTCATGGTAGAATACACACACAAATAAAAATACATCTTTTTAAAAACAAGTTCCACCATGGACGCTAGGGATTGAGTCTGTAACACATGGGTTTTTTGGGAAAAGGTAAGATCTAAGCCATAGTAGAAGTGTGCATGACTTCATCATTGCCTGATTTCAAGGATTAGGAAAGGGTCTAAACTCCAATTCCCTTTTTGATTCCCACCAAGTTTTCAAGTTTGCAGACAATTTCTTTTGATGAACCTACAGAATAATATACATGGAGTAAAACAAAATGCTTCTTGGTATCCATTTTCTACACTGTTGATTTTCTCTGCCTTGTAAATATGACCTAGGGTCCAGTTGGCCTATTGGACTGTTTCCTTCCAATCATTTATCTTTCAGCCTGCCCCAGTAAGCAGTTCCCTTCTTCAAATGTTGGATGCACTGCCATCCTGACAACAGGTGATAGGCAATGTAAGTTTAAGGCAATTACATAGCAAAGCAGAGCTTTAGCAATGAAGGCCTTGATTTGCAGATTTTTGGAGCCAGAGGGGTCAAGGACACCTCAAGAAAACCTACAGAATCAACTAACCTGGGCACATAAGGGCTCACAGAGACTGTCCAGTCAAATAAGCAGCATGCAATGGGAAGGACCAAGGCCCTCTGCACAGATGTGACATTTGAACTTCTGGGTCTTCATGTGGGACTCCTAACAGCAGGAGCAGGGGCTGTCTCTGACTACATTTCCTGCCTTTGGTTCCCTTTCCCCTAACTGGGGTGCCTTGTGTAGCCTCAATAGAAGATATGCCTAGTCCTACTTCAACGTGATATGCCATATCCATGGGAGGCCTCTCCTTTTATGAGAAGAAAGGGAGGAATAGAGGGCGGAGGATGGGAGGGGAAAAGGAAGGACTGGGAGGAGAGGAAGGAGAGGAAGGAGAAGCTGTGATACGGGTATAAAGTAAATTATTTAAAAAACAAGAAATGTCATGATCTTCTTTTTCAATTTGTATCCTTTAGTTGTCTAATTGCTCTGGGTAGGACTTCCAGTACTATATTGAATAGGTAGGGAGAGAGTGGGCAGCCTTGTCTAGTCCCTGATTTTAGTGGGATTGCTTTAAGTTTCTCTCCAGTTTGAGGTTGGCTACTGGTTTGCTGTATATTGCTTTTACTATGTTTAGGTATGGGCCTTGAATTCCTTATCTTTCCAAGACTTTTAGCATGAAGGGGTGCTGGATTTTTCTAATGCTGTCTCAGCATCTAATGAAATGATCATGTGTTTTTTTTTTCCTTTGAGTTTGTTTGTGTAGTGGATTATATTGATGGATTTCCAATATCAACCAACCAGAGCCCCCAGAGCTGCCAGGGACTAAACCACCAACCAAAGAGTACACACGGAGGTACACATGGCTCCAGATGCATATATAGTAGAGGATGACCTTATCTATGAAGCACTTACCTGTGAAGGCTTGATGCCCCAGTGCAGGAGAATGAGATGGGAGTAGGTGGGTGGATTGGGGAACACTCTCATAGAAGCAGGGGGAGGGTGGACAGGATGGGGGGTTTGTGGAGCAGAAACCTGGAAAGGGAATAACATTTGAAATATAAATAAATAAATAAATAAATAAATAAATAAATAAAATATCCAGTTTAAAACATAAAATAGAAAAAGAAATGCCATGATCATCCTAAGTGCTGCAGTAGAAAGACCACTAGATGGAGCCAATCACCGTTATTTCTCCTTCCCTGCCTCTTCTCTGAGTCCTGTCTGGAGTTTCAAGGTTGATTCCTCCTCTGTTCTTCAGTCTTAGAAGTCTGCAATGTAAATAAAGAAATAAAATAAAATATATATAAAAAAAGAAGTCTGTAATGCCTGTGAAAGGTTCTGGAACTCTGCATGTCTCCCTTTGGAACTCTAGCACATCCAAACTTGACTGAACTCAGAAACATAGCTAGTGGCATTCTGTAAAACCAAATATAGGAGACTTAGTGGAAAACAGGTCTCATACACAAGAACAGGACCGCACTAATACTATTGAGTAGTAATAGTTGGACAACTTGTTATCATTTTCTTTTTTTCTCCATCTTTTTGATGTTTCCATTTTCACACTCACCATAAAAACATTCCAAGTTTTCCCATCTCTAATTAATCAGCTCGCTGCCTGATTCTCCTAATTCAGTGGTCCCCAACCTTCCTAATTCTGCAATCCTTTAACACAGTTCCTCATGTTGTACTGAACCCCCAGCCATAAAATTATTTTTGTTGTCTACTTCATAATTGTAATTTTGCTGCTGCTATAAATCCTAATGTAAATGTCTATTTTCCAGTGGTCCTTTAGGGGTTGTGACCCACAGGCTGAGGACCTAATTACAACTTTTCCCTGATGTTATGAACCTCTGCCTAATTTCACTCACTTCCACTAGAGGGTGGTCAGGGAAAGGAGATGAGGCTCAAACCAAATTCTTCAGTGTGCTTTTGTTTGTTTATTTGCAGTTAGGCTTAGGGGGGAAACACTTAAGCCAAAGAAATCGATGTCTTAAGGAGGATAAAGTGAAGTTGACATTTCTGATTCCTATTGGTTTTGATTTTTATTAAGCTGTGATCATTTATTAACCAAAAAATGAGAGGCATTTTATATAATTTTTAAAATAAAATATAGAAAGTATACACACACATATGGAATGTATTAAACCAGTAAATTTATAAATCTAGTCTTTACTGAGCCTTGATATCCACGTGGATATCCCATTATCATTATAAAAATTGATAATTGATAATTCCTATTAGAAAATTCACCCCCACACACACAAACCCCATGTCATCAGCACAAAAATTACTAGCACTTTAGACAACTTTTTTTTCCCCATCACTCTCTTCATTACTCTCTTGAAAATTGCCCTGCATTTTTGGGAAAGCCGTTTTCCATGGAAATCCAATAAACATAACCTTGGTGTTTGTGAGTTTGATGCAGAAAATAATTTTTCCCAATTACGTAATAAGGGCTAGCTGGATGGTGTGGATCATGCCATTAATATCAGCACTTGGGAGTCAAAGGCAGGAAGGTATCTGTGAGTTCAAAGCCAGCCTGGTCCACAGAATAAGTTACAGAGTTACATAAAAGAGACCCTGTCTTGAATAACAGAAAGAAAAAGAAAGAAAGAAAAAAAGAAAGAAAGAAACAAAGAAAAAGAAAGAAAGAAAGAAAGAAAGAAAGAAAGAAAGAAAGAAAGAAAGAAAGAAAGAAAGAAAAAGAAAGGAAGGAAGGAAAAAGAAAAGGTAAGAGAAAGGAAGAGAGGGGGGGGGGAGGAAAGTAACTAAGAGCTGAATTCAAAATCTTATGGCCCCAGAGGTCATTATCTGATTGTAGTGCATGGTATGGTAGGCATAGAATATATTGTAGGTTGAGAAATTATAAGATGCACAAAATAAGTGATGACAGTATATTACAAGAACAGGCATCAGCCTATAAGGGTCATAGGCTAAAACATGGAACAAACAAAACTAAAACCAAATGAGGTGCAGTAATACACTGGAAAGTAGTAAAAAATAGAAAGCCAGGAGTACATACTTATAATACCTAGATAATAACTCAACAATAAAATGTGGTAGTACAGATCTTACTTAAAAAAGGATTCATCGTTGAGTATGGAGGAAATGGTAGAATTGGGAAGTCAGCATTCTGTGACCACCATGAAAAATACTGGTTCAGAAAACAATCTTATAAAGATTGTACACGATGGTTGGGGAGATGCATAAAGTGCTAGAAACACAAGTGTAAGGAACTCCTGATCTCAGATCCCCAGATCCCATATAAACGCAGCCCAATAGGGCTAGACAGATGGCTTAGTAGCTAAGAGTACTTTTTGCTCTGGCAGACAGCCTGGTTCAATTCCCCACAGGCTGCTCACACACACTTGTAATCTAATTTCTACGGGATCTTATGCCCTCTTCTAGCCTTCCCAGTCACCAGACATGCACAAGGTATCCTATAGTAAAATGGCAGGCAGAGACAACAGCAAGTCCAGAAGACCACGGACCAGCTAGTCTGGCACGTACAACAGATTCTTGCTCTACCAAATGGAAAGGCAAGGACTGATGCCCCAAGGGTGTCCTCTGACCTCCACATTAACTCTCATGCAGACACATACACACATTTTACACACACATACACACAAAGATATGAAACTTAAATCACATTAAAATTTAAGACTGCTTGATAATCCTACTCTATCAGAATCAGTGTTAGGCCCCTAAGTCGCAAGTGTAAGGAATGAAATTCTGTGTATAGTTTCTGGTGGTAGGAGTGAAGAAAGGGAAAAGAAAATCATTTTCTATAAATCACCAGTCAATGGTTAAGTAAAAGAAATATATGATAGCATCAACACATCCATGAACATTATACCAAATAAAATTCATTTGCTATTTATGGTAAATAAGCTTGAAATAATGAGGACCCTCAAACTGACACGATACATACCAACAACCTATCTAAATCTAATGTTTAATGTTTATAATACTTTATAATAGTTTTATTACTTAGGACTTGTCCCTAATTTTTAGTGCTGTTCTTGATGATCTAGACAGTGTAGTAAGATGAAGAAAAGAAATATAAGAATTGAAAAGAAAGGAAAAATCTACTTAGAAAAGTTTGCACTTACAAAATTCAATACACTCAAATAATATACAAAGTATAAAGTACAAGAATTCAGCAAGATTGTTAGGTGTATGGAAAATCTTCAAAAGAGAGCAGAGGCAGGCAGATCTCTGTTAGCTCGAGGCCAGTCTGGTCTACAGAGTGAGTTCCAGGGCAGCTAGGGTCACACAGAGAAACCCTGTCTTTAAAGGATGGCATTGCCTTGCATCAATAGGAGAAGAAGCCCTTGGTCCTGTGAAGGCTTGATTTCCCAGTGTAGGAGAATGCCAGGGCAGTGAGGTGTGAGCCAGTCTGGTCTACAGAGTGAGTTCCAAGACAGCTAGGGTCTCACAGAGAAACCCTGTCTTTAGAAGATGGCATTGCCTGGCATCAATAGGAGAAGAAGCCCTTGGTCCCATGAAGGCTCGATTCTCCAGTGTAGGCGAATGTCAGGGCAGTGAGGTGGGAGTGGATGGGTAGAAGGGGGAGCATCCTCACAGAAGCATGGGGAGAGTGGTGGGATAGGAGGCTTGTGATGGGGAAACCAGGAAAGGGTATAACATTTAAAATGCAAACACATAAAATATCCAATAAAAAAAGACATAGGTAAAGCTATAATGATCATTTTCATGTTCATTAAAAATGAGAAACAATGTATCCTATATCCAGAAATGAAATAAAATTAGTCGATTCAAAAACAAAAACCGAACAAACAAACAAACAAAAATAGAGAGAGAAATGAGATGGCTTAGTGGATAAAAGTGCCTGCCACCAAGCCAGAGAAACAGTTCAATCCTGGAGATCCACATGGTAGCAAAAGAGAATCAATTCTGATAAAGTGTCCTCAAGCCCCACCCTACTCACAAACTTACACATTCACACATACACATAAATACATACACTTACGCACACAAATAAATGCTAAAAACACTTAGTAAGGTCCTATATTCTTACAGTAAGTTAACAAAAATTGAAAATTTATATTCATGGTAGGACAGAAGTTATTAAATTACAAGCTTTTGAAAGAAAAATTTCTTTTTTTTTATTTTTTTATTCGATATAATTTATTTACATTTCAAATGATTTCCCTTTTCTAGCCCCCCCACTCCCCGAAAGTCCCGTAAGCCCCCTTCTCTTCCCCTGTCCTCCCACCCACCCCTTCCCACTTCCCCGTTCTGGTTTTGCTGAATACTGTTTCACTGAGTCTTTCCAGAACCAGGGGCCACTCCTCCTTTCTACTTGTACCTCATTTGATGTGTGGATTATGTTTTGGGTATTCCAGTTTTCTAGGTTAATATCCACTTATTAGTGAGTGCATACCATGATTCACCTTTTGAGTCTGGGTTACCTCACTTAGTATGATATTCTCTAGCTCCATCCATTTGCCTAAGAATTTCATGAATTCATTGTTTCTAATGGCTGAATAGTACTCCATTGTGTAGATATACCACATTTTTTGCATCCACTCTTCTGTTGAGGGATACCTGGGTTCTTTCCAGCATCTGGCAATTATAAATAGGGCTGCTATGAACATAGTAGAACATGTATCCTTATTACATGGTGGGAAGTCTTCTGGGTATATGCCCAGGAGTGGTATAGCAGGATCTTCTGGAAGTGAGGTGCCCAGTTTTCAGAGGAACCGCCAGACTGATTTCCAGAGTGGTTGTACCAATTTGCAAACCCACCAGCAGTGGAGGAGTGTTCCTCTTTCTCCACACCCTCTCCAACACCTGCTGTCTCCTGAATTTTTAATCTTAGCCATTTTGACTGGTGTAAGATGAAATCTTAGGGCTGTTTTGATTTGCATTTCCCTAATGACTAATGAAGTTGAGCATTTTTTAAGATGCTTCTCCGCCATCCGAAATTCTTCAGGTGAGAATTCTTTGTTTAACTCTGTACCCCATTTTTTAATAGGGTTGTTTGGTTTTCTGGAGTCTAACTTCTTGAGTTCTTTATATATATTGGATATTAGCCCTCTATCTGATGTAGGATTGGTGAAGATCTTTTCCCAATTTGTTGGTTGCCGATTTGTCCTCTTGATGGTGTCATAAAATATTTCTAAAAAGGAAAAAAATTCCCAAGTACTGTATGTTCAGTGATAGAAGAGCATAATAAAAAGATAATATTCCTTCCAACTGACATAAAAATTCTGATTCCCAACTGAAGTGTCTACAATTATCTTGTGAAATTTAGTATATTGATCATTCAATATATATGTAATAGAAAAAGTACCAGTAACAATACATTTTTAAGAACAATATTTTTAAAGGAGAATATTTTTCTTGTTATGAAAGTATAGCAATGAAGACGTGGTGCCACTATCATAGTACATAGAAGCAAGAACAGATCTACCCCAAGGTGGAAACTTGCTATATGACAAAAGTGACATCAAATATAAGAAAAGAAAAGAAACATGGACTGGGGAGATAGCTACTTAGTAAAGTACTCGCCTCACATGAGAACCTCAATTCTCAGAACCCACATGAAAAAAGGTCAGGTATTGTGGCACACTTTGGTAACCCTAGTGCTGGAGAGGTGAAGAGACAGAATCCCTGCAGCTCAATGACCAACAGACTACTTGAAGAGTTACCAGACAGGGACACATGCTGTCTCAAAAAGGGGGGCAACATTTGAGGAAAGACAGCCAAAATTGTGCTCTGAATTTCCATATGTACCTGCTAACATGTGACAAAGAGACAAACAAACAGACAGACACCCACATCAAATGATAGACTGAAATGATACCAGAACAACAGGTTTTCAGAGGAGATAGAAAAGTGATCATGAGCACATGCTGTGCACACAAATACACCCAGGTAAATTAAATACTTGGATACTTTAAAAAGACTTCTGGAAGTTTGATGATAGCACTCAGGAGAATGAGGACAGAGAGAAATGGAAAATGGGAAGTCTTAAAGATTATATAGTATACTGCCACATAGAAGAACAATTTGTCAACATATCAGAAAGGGCTACATTAAACAAACCCAGAGATACTCTCACATAGGTGCACAAATAATTCAGAATTACAGTAAGTATAGTGTATTTGTGGAATAAAAGCAATAGCCTAGACTGTCAATTTGACAGGGCATTGAGTCACTGAGAGGCGAATTACAAATCAGATTGGCCTGTGGGCATGTTTGACTGGGTGGGTCTTGATTGACAATTAACATGGGAGGGCATGGTCCACTATGGGTAGCACCATTCCCTGGGAAGGTTGCCCTGGACTTAGATAAACTGATTCTTTGTTCTGTCCTTAGTGCCATATATATTATGAATTATTTTTACTATGTTAATCCTGCCAATCCACGAGCATGGGAGCTCTTTCCATTTTCTGAGGTCTTCTTCCATTTCTTTAGAGACTTGAAGTTCTAGACATACAGATCTTTTACTTGCTTGGTTAGAGTCAAACCAAGATATTTTACATTATTTGTGACTATTGTGAAGGATGTCATTTCCCTAATTTCTTTCTCAGCCTCTTTATCCTTTGAGTTTAGGAAGGTTACTGATTTGTTTGAGTAAATTTTATATCCAGACACTTTGCTGAAGTTGCTTATGAGGTTTAGGAGTTCTCTGGTGAAAATTTAGAGGTCAATTATGTATACTGTCATATCATCTGCAAATAGTGATATCTTGACTTCTTTCTTTACAATTTATACCCCTTTAACCTCCTTTTGTTGTCTAATTGCTCTAGCTAGAACTTCTGGTATTATATTTAATAAATAGGGAGAAAGTGGGCACTCTTCTCTTGACTCTGATTTTAGTGGGATTGCTTCAAATCACTCTCCATTTAACTTGGCTATTGGTTTGATGTATTTTAATATTGTATATTATTATTTTTAGGTATGGACCTTGAATTCCTGATCTTTCCAAGGCTTTTAACATGAATGACTGTTGTATTTTGTTAAAGACTTTTCAATATCTAATGAAATGATCATGTGGTTTTTTTCTTTGAATTTGTTTATGTAGTGGATTACATTGATGGATTTCTGTATATTGAACCATCTCTGCATCCCGGGGATAAAGCCTACTTGATCATGGTGAATGATTGTTCTTAGATTCGGTTTATAAGAATTTTATTGAGTATTTTTATTGATATTCATAGGGGAAATTGGTCTGAAGGTCTCTTTCTTTGGTTTAGGTATCAGCATAATATGGTAATTGAGAGTTTTGCTTGGTATAGTAGCCTGGATTGACATTTGTGTTCTCTTAGTGACTATCTCACATCTGCCCAAGATCATCTGGCTTTTAGAGTCTCTATTGATAAGTCTGGTGTAAATCTGACAGGTCTGCCTTTATATGTTACTTGACAAACCGTCCTTCTTAGGCTGTTGGCCACTCAGGTAGGGGCCTTTGTGGAAAATGAACATCCACTGCCAGGCAGGATCAAAGGAGAAAGATGGAGGAGCAGCTGAGGAGCAGCGCTTGGGAGGAGGAGCCATGGGAATTGAATTGGGTGGGTGTGGGGTCAGAGAGTGGAGATGTTCGGCATGTAAACACAGGCAGCACTCTTGCCTGAAGTGCACAAATTCACCAAACAGCTGACTAAGTCCAGCAAGGCAGCAAAGCTCCGCTAGAGCTGTCTGAAGAGGTGCAGGGCTCCGTGGTGCTGGAAGCAACCAGGTGGCTTCCAGTTCATGTGCATTGGGGACCATGGGCAGGATGAGCAGGATGGCGACTGGTGTGCTAGGAGTGCTCTTTCTCCTCTGTTCAACTGGCTGCCAGAGGGTGGGAGTCTCTGGCGCCACAGGATAGTGCTCTGGCTGCCCCACCAGCTTGCTCTGGGCTAGAAGCCGAGTGGCAAAGCTGGGACTGAGAGTGGGTCTCCACCCGACAGGGGTGGCTGAAAGCTTCAGATCGCATCTCCCGCTTCCCCGGACTGCGCCCCCCACCCTCCTCACACAAAGAGCTGGAGATTAGGCAGGAGGAGATATGGATCCCTTTAGGAGGGCACCTGGAGCAGCCTAGACAGAATGATGCAATGAGCCTCTTCTACAGATATACTGGGGGAGGGGATACACATGCATGCGCGCGTGCGCGAGCACACACACACACACACACACACACAAACACACACACACACACACACACACACACACACACACGCGCGCACGCGCCCAGGGCGCTCAAGCTCTGGCGGGCAGTGTGGACAGAGGAAGCATAGCGACTTTCTCCTGCTACTGGGGAGAGGGAGGGTGGTGATGGGTGCTGAGTGGGCTTTGAGTCTGTATCCTCTGGGAGAGGATGGCTTTTAAGACTTGTGAGCGATTGGGGACCAGAGGATGGGGGAAGGACTGGATGTTGCTGTGTAGGGATGAAGACCCTAGAACCAGACGCCTACTGCAGACTACTGGGCATGTCCTGGCAGCGGGTAGAGCTGGGGGGATGGGGATCAGAGAGCGTTCTGACACCCCCTCCGGGAAACCACCCCTCCCCCGCACGCCAGCGCACCCTCATCAGCCCTGTTCAGATTGTCTAAATCTGGAGGGAAGCCTTGGGTGGTAAGGGGCACTTGCTCCTTCGCTTTTAAAGGCCCCCCATTGTCAATTTTTTGGACTAGGGACCAAACCTTAAATAAGCAGTGGGACTGATTCATTAGCGTGCTTTTTATTACTTTGTTTTGCAGGAGATTTGCTGGCTTTTGTCTCTTTCCACTGCTATATTATTTTATGTCATTTGCTGTGTTTAAATCTCACCACTTAAGAGGCCTTTTTGTTAGCCCAACTTATCCTGGGAAGGGAACCTCGCAGCTTTTCCTTGTACTATTTATGTTGATCTTGTAGAATCGGCAATAAAACCAACATTAAAGTGAGGCAAGGGGCCTGATCCTAACAGTGGGAAAGTTGACATTAGTGGGAGTTCTGGAAGAGGATCAAAGGTAAAATATGTACCTTTGAGATAAAAATCGGATTTCTAATAGCTGCAACTGTGCAGAGCCAAGTGACTTTAAAGAAATGTCTTTATCGTGGCTGGACCCTTGAAGTTTAATCCTGCTGCTCGGTGAAGCCAAACCCAGACCTTCAATGTTGTTTTAATGGATTTGGCTTATTGTCTATTTCACTCAGAATTTGGAACCAGAACCTGTTGAGGTCAGAGCAGAACCTCACTTGTCATCTGGGCCATTTAAGAGCGGACCACTAGAGGGCTTATGGGACTTTCAGGGAGTGGGAAGTCTGAAAAGGGGAATCATTTGAAATGTAAATAAAGAATATACTGAATTAAAAAGAAAAAAGAGCGGACCACTAGCTGTGTGCAAGGCATGGCTACTCCGGCTTGTTTCCTGAGACCATTTGCTTGTAGAATTGTCTTCCAGCCTTTTATTCTATGGTAGTGTTTGTCTTTGAGACTGAGGTATGTTTCCTGTATGCAGCAAAATGTAGGGTCCTGTTTATGTAACCAGTCTGTTAGTCTATGTCTTTTTATTGGGGAATTGAGATCATTGATGTTAAGAGATATTAAGGAGTAGTGGTTATTACTTCCTATCATTTTTTATTTTAATTTTATACGTGTGTGGTTATCTTCATTTGAAATGTAAATAAAGAATATACTGAATTAAAAAGAAAAAAGAGCGGACCACTAGCTGTGTGCAAGGCATGGCTACTCCGGCTTGTTTCCTGAGACCATTTGCTTGTAGAATTGTCTTCCAGCCTTTTATTCTATGGTAGTGTTTGTCTTTGAGACTGAGGTATGTTTCCTGTATGCAGCAAAATGTAGGGTCCTGTTTATGTAACCAGTCTGTTAGTCTATGTCTTTTTATTGGGGAATTGAGATCATTGATGTTAAGAGATATTAAGGAGTAGTGGTTATTACTTCCTATCATTTTTTATTTTAATTTTATACGTGTGTGGTTATCTTCTTTTCGGTTTGATGAAAGTTTAATGTTCTGCTCTTTCCAGGGTATAGTTTCCCTCGCTGTAATGGTGTTTTCCCCCTACTATCCTTTGTAGGGCTGGGTCTGTGGAAAGATATTGTGTAAATTTGGTTTTGTCATGGAATATCTTGGTTTCTCCATCTATAGTGATTGAGAGTTTCGCTGGGTATAGTAGTCTTGGCTGGCATTTGTGTTCTCTTAAAGTCTGCATGAGCTCCACCCAGGATCTTGTAGCTTTCATAGTCTCTGGTGAGAAGTCTGGTGTAATTCTGATAGGTCTTCCTTTATATGTTACTTGCCCTTTTTCTCTTACTGCCCTAAGTATACTTTCTTTGTTTAGTACTTTCGGAGTTTTGATTATTATGTGACGAGAGGTATTTCTGTTCTGGTCCAGTCTGTTTGGAGTTCTGTAGGCTTCTTGTATATTCATGGGCATCTCTCTCTTTAGGTTAGGGAAGTTTTCTTCCATAATTTTGTTGAAGATATTTGCTGGCCCTTTAAGTTGTAAATCTTCACTCTCATCAATGCCTATAATCCTTAGGTTTGGCTTTCTCATTGTGTTCTGGATTTCCTGGATGTTTTGGGTTACAAGCTTGTTGCATTTTGCATTTTCTTTAACTGTTGAATCCATGGTTTCTATGGTATCTTCAGCATCTGAGATTCTTTCTTCTATCTCTTGTATTCTGTTGTTGATATTTGGATCTATGGCCCCTGATTTCTTCCCAAGGTTTTCTATCTCCACAGTTGTCTCCCTTTGTGCTTTCTTAGTTGTTTCTACTTCTGTTTTTAGATCCTGGAAGTTTTTGCTCTGTTTCTTACCTTGCTTGTTTGTGTTTTCCTGCAATTCTTTCAGAGATTTTTGTGTTTCCTTTTTCTTGACTTCTGCCTGTTGACCAAAGTTCTCCTGTATTTCTTTACATGATTTTTGCATTTCCTCCTTATTCTGACCCACATTCTTCTGAATTTCTTTAAGTGATTTTTGTGTTTCCCTTGTAAGGGCTTCAAGCTTTTGATCATTTTTCTCCTGAATTTCTTTATGAGATTTATTTATGTCTTTCATGTGTTTCTCTAACAGCATCCTTACCAGTTATTTTAAATCCAACTCTTATTTTTCTGGTGTGTTGGGGTATCCAGGACTTGCTGTTGTTGGAGAATTGGGTTCAGATGCTGCCATGATGCCTTGGTTTCTGTTAGTAAAGTTCCTACGTTTGCCTTTAGCCATCTGGTTCTCACTGGTTTTAGATGGTCTTATTGTCACTGGCTGGTGCTTCAACCTACTGTGGACCTTTAAGACTATTTCTGTGACACTGGATGACTGGGTTTCCTCTGGCACAGATTACTGATATGCTGCCTTCCTCTTCTGTGCCTTTGGATCCCTGCTCAGTCTTGCCTCAAGCAATGTTATACTTGGGTTGTCAAGGTGAACCAGGTGTTCCTGGACTGCTCTTTCATGGAGCAAAGATGGTGGCCGGGGGGCGGGGTGGGGAGGCGGAGGGTGTCACTCCCTCTGTTGATGCTCTAGTAGGACGCAGGCCCTATGACCGGCTGGCAGATGAACCGCCAATGTTCTCAGATCCTGGACGCAGGCACACCCCTGGTGGTTTGAACCCTCAGAGATCTTAAGCTCAGGATAATACAGTACCTAGTGATGTTTTCTGCCCAGGCAGGCCAGGAAGGTTGCTCCCTCTGCTGCTCTCCCTGTGCAGGACACAGGTTCCAAGACTGACCTGCTAGTGATGCTTTTCTGCCCTGGCAGCAGTGAATATGGCCAGGGGGAGTCTCTCCCTCTGCTGCTCTCCATGCAGGACACAGGCACCATGACCAGTGGGCTGGCAGATGAACTGCCCATGTGCTCAGGTCCTGGGCGCAGGCTGATCCCTGGCAGTTTGCACCCCCTGAGATCTTAAGCTGGTGATGCTTTCCTGCCCCGGCAGGTAGCGAATATGGCAGGGAGTCTCTCCCTCTGCTCTATAGTGCTAATATTAATGCTATATGTTGCTTACTATGCCAGATACCTAACTCCTTCCATTTTCTGTGGAGCTCCACCAAAAGAGGACGTTTCCTCAGATGATCTCCCAGTATCCAGTTCCCACTGTTCAGACAACACTTGTAGATGTCCAGCATTTTTGTTCAAACTGGATACACATGTAAAGAGAGGTGGGGCTGAAAGAGAAATAACAGAGGGAAGACAAAGTTCTGATCAAGGCCCAATGTTTACTATTTAACTCTAAATACTGATCCTTTTGCCAGGATCTCATCAGCAAAACAAGATCAGCTTCTCAGTGGATAGTCACTTGTTGCAGGAAGCTGAGGATGTGGCTGAACAATAGACTTTACCTAGGTGGGCTAGGTGACTGGCAAAAAATGTCTGGTTTAGCCTGCTCAAGACTGGGAGAAGGGCAAATTCTGCCCTTTGTTTCATCTACTGTGTGTGTGTGTGTGTGTGTGTGTGTGTGTGTGTGTGTGTGAATTTTCTCTTTACTTCTCTTTCTTGTCTGCCTCAAAGTGTTATAAAGAATTCATTGCTCTCTGATGGCCAGACGGAGTTTCAGCCCCAGGAAATTAAACTTTGTTCTTTGAGAGAAGAGTTTGCTGTATAACTTCTCCGATCACTTGCTGCCTTCAGCAGCAGCCCTTATAGATATCTGGATATACCACTGTCAGTGGCTCTAAGGATGGATCTCCAATTGCTGCCTGCTTCAGTTTACCCACCACAGGGATGCTAAAGATGGTAATTGACACTTCTTTCTCACTTTCCTCTGCTCAGTTGGTTACAAGTGAGGTTGAATCCTTTAAGAGCCCTAAATAACATAGATTTTGAAAAATCAAAGCCTACACTTTATACTGGCTGTCAGGTAAGCCACAGAGCAATGATTATCAACAAGAAGTTTGAGACTATTGAGGTTGAATGACCCTTTTGCAGAGTATATAGAACAGATACACTGTTTATCATATATTTTACATTGCAATTCACAACAGTTGTGAAATCACAGTTATAAAGGATCAATAAAATACATTTATGGTTGGGTGTCACCACAACATGAAGAACTATATTAAAGGAATGTGGCATTAGGAAAGTTAATGACCACTGCCATAGAGTGGGTTTGCAGACATTGTATAACCATTCTACTACCAAGCTTCTAGTTGAAGGCAGCCTGAGCCCACTCTTCATACACACAGATACCACTCTCCTGACAGGAAGGCAAAGGACAGAGAAAAAAGTGAGTGGTTGGAACAAGAGAGACAACACTTATTCACCCAAGGCACCTAGGACCAGTAATGGATTTATACCTGGCAATAGGAGATAGCAATTTATATAGAGGACAGAAATCACAAATAATTTTAATGGTGAGTGCTCCATTTTCTGAGGCCGTAGATGGGGATCAGAGTAGAATGAGTAGAAGTAAAAATGTTACCTCAACCACAGACTGTGCATTCCTGGTCCCAGTCTGTGTATTAAAGTACATGTTTCAGCTATCTTTTCTTCAAAGGACAGGAGTCCCTCTTTTATATTCTTTAACATATTTGGATATAGGCAAGTACAGATGTCTGTAGCACCCCAATACAAACAAGGGAAAATTCTGAAGTTACCATAGCTGTACACCAACACTATTTCCTTAAGCTGACTCTTTTTGTCTCATTTTGCCAGATTTAAAAGTAATCCAAAGCTTCTTGTTTTCTCCTTAGGATTTGAACACATGGAGAAGGACAAAGTCAATATTGGCACCAGGAAAAGGAATGCCATTACACACACACACACACACACACACACACACACACACACACACACATTCTTCCGTGTCTTTAATAATACAAGTATAATGTAAACACAGAATGGAGATAGGAACGTGGGGTAGAGGGTACAAGTAACAAAGAGCAATATCTCAGAAGGAAGAGATGGAGGAAGAATGGTCTAAGTGAGAATAACACAAAGAAGGAATGGAGGATGTATAAAACTCTTTGTGCATTTTCTGAGGATCCTCAAACCCATGAAGAGAGCTCCAAATTCCCAAAGCAGTATCTGATTCCTAGAAATAGTAGCTAGGTGTAGATGACGGTTCAAAAAATAATCATGAATCTAGGGACCCTGATGCGTACATAGCTACCAGGGCTGTCTCTGCTCCTTGATGTAGGTAGGAGAGTCTGTGGTAGGAGGAACCACAAGTAAGTTGTCCACATATCTCCTCCAAGACATACCACAAATGGCAGAAAACTCTTCCTTGCCCTGACAAAAATTACTAGCACACGAAATTCAAGTGTGTACTTTGTGTGTCATATATATGTTGGGTTAGAGATATAGTAGTTAGATGTGTATAAGAAGAGGAAAAGGAAAGATAAAATGAATAGAGGGATCTTTGGTCCTTTAGAGAAAGAAAATAAAAATATACTCAGCAGCGATGAGGGGGTGAGATGGGGAGAAGCATTGGATCACAACAGATCAGGAAATCATAATGGATGATGAGCAATCCCAAGGCAATACTTACTGGTCAGTATCCAGGTCCCAACAGGCAGGTAGAAGCTGAGATGCAGTGTTTTTCTTATGACATATCATTCTCTCAAGATAAGGATCATTTGTAACCTGTCATCTCAGGGCATATTATTGGGGATGTTCCCAGATGAGCACTGAGCAAGCAATGAAAGATGGTAGAGACTGGTCTGTGGATAAGATGGACAAAGAGTTTGAGCAATGAAGGTCCTCTCTCCTAAGAATCTGAACTCTGGACTGAGAAACTCAAGGCCTCATATATATACACAATGGGATAAGTTTTCCTATCTATCTACCTAGGATCTGCCTTCAGCAAAATTTGGAGCAATTTCTCAATCTAGGCCTTGGACAATGCAAGTGTCTGTCTCTGCATGTATGCCTTTTTCGTTGGCCAGTGATCTCTAAGACCTGATCCCATAGTGTTACTACAATTTTGGTAAGATGTCTGCCTTGGGATTTTATAAACTGGGGTCAAGATGATAGCTGAGGGTCCTGGGCCAACATCTAAATCAGGAAGTTTTCATTTCCCAATAAAGCATAATGGAGCTCTGCCACTGGTTCCCCTGTTCATGGATTTGTTTCTGAGGCTTTTATGCAGGTTCTTCCCATGTGTCCACAGGAGACCTGCCTCCAGCAATTTTTGAAGCCATTTCCTGACCTAAGTCTTGGTTGATTCGGGTACTTGTATCTGCAGTGTCAGCTTCCCACCTTCTTTTATATTCAATGGTCTTTAAAAGCTTTCTTATAGCAGAGCTCCACAAGACCAGCTTTGATAAAACCCGTGAGTCAAGCATCAAGATAACAGCTGAGTGTGCTATGCCAAGTCAGGATATTGCTGGTGCACATTGAGAGCAACTGGGCCCAGTTTCTATGGTTGTGTGTCTGAGGCCTCTGTCCAGTCTTTAAACTAAGAGTGATGTTCCTTTTGTTTTATATGTGTATAATCTCTATGTCTTGATGGTGCCATACCCATGAATGCATTGTCTCAGTCCAGTGGAAATGAGAGCCCTGTGTGGTCTTTGACCCAGAGATCATGCACCTGACTCATGCTGGGATACCCACATCTGGCCTGAAATGCCTAAGTTAGTAGGTTGTCAATGAAGGTAGCAGAATTAACTACATTTTTTATTTTTTATTTTTTGTTCCTAGGTATAATGTTTTGAAATTAGTTGTGGTAAAAACTTGTTATTTGAAATTGCATTTGATTGGGCGTTGGTTGAAGACTGCTTTTGACATAAGATAATCATGTTTGCCAATAAATACTATACATAGTACCTATAAAATTGGAAAGAAATTGTTTGACCTGAAAAAATAGTGATTTTTTTTTAGTATTTTTAAATTTTTCTTTGATATATTCTTTATTTACATTTCAAATGATTACCCCTTTCATGGATCCCCCCTCCTTGAAAGTCCCGTAAGCCCTCTTCCCTCCCCCGTTCCTCAATCAACCCCTTACCTGTCCTGGTATTCTCCTACACTGTTGTATTGAGCCTTTCCAGGACCAGGGGCCTCTCCTTGCTTCTTCTTGGGTATCATTTGATATGTGAATAGTTTCTTGGGTATTCCAAGTTTCTGGGCTAATAATTGCTTATCAATGAGTGCATACCATGTGTGTTCTTTTGTGATTGGGTCACCTCACTCAGGATGACATTCTCCAATTCCACCCACTTGCATAAGAATTTCATAAATTCATTGTTATTAATAGCTGGGTAGTATTCCATAGTGTAAATATACCACATTTTCTGTATCTTTTCCTCTGTTGAGGGACATCTGGGTTATTTCCAACTTCTGGTTATTATAAATAGGGCTGCGATGAACATAGTAGAGCGTGTGTCCTTATTACATGCTGGGGAATCCTCTGGGTATGTGTCCAGGAGTGGTATAACAGGGTCTTCTGGTACTATCATGCCCTGTTTTCTGAGGAACCACCAGACTGATTTCCAGAGTGGTTGTACCAACTTGCAACCAACCCCACCAGCAGTGGAGGAGTGTTCCTCTTTCTCCACATCCTCGCCAGCACCTGTTTTCTCCTGAGTTTTTTATCTTAGCCATTCTGACTGGTGTGAGGTGAAATCTCACAGTTGTTTTGATTTGCATTTCCCTGGTGACTAAGGATGTTGAACATTTCTTTAGGTGCTTCTCAGCCATTTGATATTCCTCAGTTGAAAATTCTTTGTTTAGTTCTGTACTTTTTTAATAGTGTTATTTGGCTTTCTGGAGTCTACCTTATTGAGTTCTTTGTATATCTTGGATATTAGCCCTCCATCAGGTGTAGGGTTGGTAAAGATCTTTTCCCAATTTGTTGGTTGCCATTTTGTCCTTTTGACAGTGTTCTTTGCCTTACAGAAACTCCACCAGAGAACTGCTACAGCTGATAAACAACTTCAGCAAAGTGACTGGTTATAAAATTACTTCAAGCAAATCAGTAGCCTTCCTATACTCAAAAGATAAACAGACTGAGAAAGAAATTAGGGAAATGACACCCTTCACAATAGCCACAAACAATATAAAGTATCTTGCTGTGACTCTAACTGAACAAGTGAAAGATCTGTATGGCAGGAACTTCAAGTCTTTGAAGAAAGAAATCAAAGACCACAGAAGATGGAAAAATCTTCCATGCTCTTGGATAGGCAGGGTTAATATAGTAAAAATGGCCATCTTGCCAAAAGCAATATACAGATTCAATGCAATCCCCATTAAAATCACAACTCAATTCTTCATAGAGCTAGAAAGAGCAATTCTGCAATTCATCTGGAATAACAAATAACCCAGGATAGCTAAAACTATTCTCAACAATAGAAGAACTTCTGGGGGAACCAACATCCCTGACCTCAAGCAGTACTACAGAGCAATAGTGTTAAAAACTGCATGGTATTGGTACAGTGACAGGCAGGTAGATCAATGGAACAGGATTGAAGTCCCAGAAATAAACCCCCACACCTATGGTCACTTGATCTTTGACAAAGGAGCTACAACCATCTAGTGGGGGGGGCTTTTCAACAAATGGTGCTGGTTCAACTACAGGTCAGCATGCAGAAGAATGCAAGTTGATCCATTCTTATCTCCTCGTACTAAGCTCAAATCCAAGTGGATCAAGGACCTCCACATAAAACCAGACACACTGAAACTAATAGAAAAGAAACTGGGGAAGAGCCTTGAGCACATGGGCATAGGAGAAATTTTCCTGAACAGAACACCATTTTGTTTTTAAGATCCTATTCTAAGTTAACTTGCCCTTAGAGATGTATGGCCCCCACTACTGAGATTTGCGCAAAGTCATGAAATGTTCCTGGCAGTTTCAAAATAGACACAACTGTTGCAGCTAGCTGATAACAACAGAGTGGGCTAAGAAAACATGAGATGTTACCAGATTAAGATGTTCCTTTTTGATGCATGTTCCCTCCTTGTAGTTTAACTAGGTGCTGTAAACCAGTTAGCTTAAAAGCCATCATTTCTTTACCCTCTCATATAATGCCAAGTCTTGGAAACCCCCTACTTGCAATTTTTTCCCTTATAAACCAATTTCTCTAGACTTTGGTGCTGTTCTCCTATCCCGTTGCATCAGGAAGGTTTATGGCCCAAGCTTGAGCTTAAATAAAGACACTCATGTGCTTGCATTGGAGGTGTGGTGCCTAGTGGTCTCTTTGGGGTTTGTTAAATCTGGGCACAACCTTTGGTGCATGCATGGACCAAGAATCCCCAGACTTCCAGGACCCCTGACCTAGAGGTCTGATATAGCCAGTGTGTCTAGTGCATTTCTGGAAGTTCCATTGTCTCTAAGACTATTGAAACAGTCAGTGACTTATTTATCAATGAAACTGGACCCAGTGACTGTAGAATGGCCATGTTGCCTGCATATTATTACAGTCAGAGCAGTATTTGTTAAAGATGCAGAAAAATTAACTTTGGGATAGAATTTGATTGTGAAAAGACCCGATGCATAAAGGGGTACTTAAGCAGCTCCTGATTGAAGGCTCAGTAATGCCGGCACAATTCATTATCATACTAGTCAACCCTTGCTTAGTTATTTTCTGGCCAGCTGTTTTCTTGAACCTTGCAACTCGCCTACCTGACCCTGACATGGACTGTCCACCCCTAATGTGATGAGATTCTGGCCCAGGCCCACAGTACCTGACCTGGCTTGAGGGGTTCTCCTCTGCTGGAGGCAAAGATGACCTGGTTTATTGATAGAAGCAGTTTCATACATGAGGGTCAGAGGAAAGCAAGGGCAGTGGTGACTACAGAAACGAAGGTAATCCAGACTCAGTTTCTTCTTCCAGGCACTTCAGCTCATAGGGATGAGCTAATAGCATTAACACAGACCCTTATCATGGGAAAAGGACTGGCTGTTAACATCTACACAGATAGCCAGTGTGTGTTTACAGTTGCTCATGTGCATGAAGCCATTTACCAAGATAAAAGTCTATAATTCCTTAAAGTCCTCTGGTTGTAAACAAATTAACAACCATTCATTGCCCAGGGCACCAAAAAAGAACAGCACCAGTGGCTATGGGTAATAATGTAGCTGCCAAGGCTGCCTTAAAGGAAACAGCCATCTTTGTATTGGCCATTGTCCTACCTGAACCATCCAGAGCAACTGGTATATACAAACAAACACACACACACACACACACACACACACACATATATATGTTGGAGACCAAACCCTAGAAAACTGGAGTTTCAACAGCTCTCACCGTGAAAGTTCATTGACCTTGCGGTTTGCAGCACCCCCCCCCCCCCCTTTTCACACAAGGCTGATCAACCTCAACCGGCTCTCATCCTGGCCGAACACCTGGGATGGTCTGGGCAGAACCAGCATTCCAGGAAAGCTGCAGATGCCTCTAGTGGGAGTCAACTTCCACCCCATGACCTTTTCTCTTTCTGTGCTTCTAGTATCCCCTTCATCCCCTCACTACTTCCTCTCACTGAGGGTTCATAACCAGGTGTTTTGCGGTTCATTAAAGAGGCCTTGACACAGAACCCCCAGTTTGCTTGGTTTGCTTGGCCTCGCTTCTCTCTCATTTACAGCCCATTTTTCTCTTTCAGGCTTGGGTTCTCCTCGACACCCCGAATTACTAGGTGCTGCCGGTCGGGACATATATAGTGGGATAGTGGTGATTGATTGAAGGTAAACTAATATCTGCCTCTTTAGCAAGAATTATTCTCAGAAAAATCCAGGGTCACCTACATGGGTGTCATACAAATGGCAGATATAGTCTGACAATGCAAAGTGACTTTCAAGGATATATAGGGTACTCTTGAGGATATAGTGACAAATTATAGAACTCTGCAGCTGAACAATACTTTCATCAACCCCATACATCCAGGTTCCTGATTTCAAGGAAAGAGTCTGGGGCCTACTGTGAAAATTGATTTTACAGAGGTCAAGCCAGGAAGGTAAGTATCTATTGGTATTTGTGGACATTTTCTCTTGAAGGACAGAGGTGTTCCCAACCAAGGCTGAAACAGCTACGATAGTGGCCAAGGAATGGCTGGAGGGTATCTTACAGAAGTATAGATTTCCTCATGTGATAGGGTCAGACAATGGATGGACATTTGTGTCCAAGCTAAGTCAGGATGTAGCAAAATTCATAGGAGCAGATTAGAAATTACATTGTACATACCAACCTCAAAGTTCAGGTAGAAAGAATAAATAGAACATTAAAAGAGACGTAAATTAAATTATCCTTAGAGACTGTTGGAGACTGGGCGGTGCTCATTCCCTTTGCCATATATAGGGTAAGAAATTCTTCTTACAAGATGGGTCTAACCACCTTTAAAATTATGTTTGGTGTCCCAGCCCCCATTGTACCCAGCCTCAAGTCAGGAGCCATTGCTGAATTGAAAGATGTTGATTTAATATTTAGGGTCACTGCCATCCAATGGGCTCCTAAATGTGTTTGGCCAAAATTATGTGACCTCTATGAGGCAGGCCCAGTTCTGGAACCTCACAAGTTTTGACCAGGAGATTGGGTCTATAGGAGGAGATTTCACCAAGTTGTTCTTGAACCCAGGTGAAAATGACCTTACATCAACCTGTTGACCACACAAACTGCCATCAAAGTTGATAGAAACACCACCTGGATGAACTACACTCATGCCAGACCTGCTAATTCAGTCTCCCTTAAAGAGGACTACCTGATTCCAGCTGTACTGGAATGGAAGGTTCAAAGGATATCAACCCCTCAAATTAAAGTTGACTCAGTCTCAGTCCTGAGTCTGTTGTCCCTGCTAACTGTATGTACAGTGTGGATTACATCCCATAACTCACACAAGACTTTTGATTTAATTTAGATGATTGAAAATCCTGAGACTGGCTATAGAACAGAGGATCCCATCCCCTCTAGTAATGACAGTAAATAACTTTCAGATACAAAATGTTTCCAAGCCTGAAATTACCACCTCCTGCTGGTTATATTATAGTGCTAGGTCCCCATTTATGAAGACAGTGGGTTAATAGCTGAGTATAATGTTGCTGAAATGGACACTACATGTAGATGATGACAGGAAGGTCCATCTTTACCCCTCTAGACTATATCTGGACAAGGTATTTGTCTGGGGAAAATCCCCTGTCACATCAATACCTTTGCAATAAGACTATCCCCATAGTTCATTCCAAATGCATTATTTCCCCAGAATAGACATAGTGGGCCTGTTTGACAGGACTGACCCCTTGTATGAATGGGGTGGCTCTTAATTCTTCTACCTCAGATGGGTTCTGTATTTTGGCTCAATTAGTGCCCTGCACAACTTATTATTCACAGGAAATGGTATTTGAAAGCCTCAGTAGAACAAACTGAGGGAGACCTTATGAGACAAAGGAGAGAGCCTATCTCTTTATCTCATTAATTCTAGGGAAAGGGCTTGCTGGAGCCTGCACTGGGATAGCTGAACTAGCATTACAGGAAAAGAATTATAACAGTTTAAAGGTAGACACGGATGAAGATATCCAATGCCTAGAAAGATCTATTTCCCACCTGAAGCAAAAGGTAGATTCTCTGGCTGAAGTGGTACCACAATACAGGTGGGGATTAGACTTAAGTCTTCCTGCCAAAAGGAGGGATATGTGCCACCTTGCATGAGGAATGCTGCTTCTCTATGACCATTCACCCCACCAGCAGTGGAGGAGTGTTCCTCTTTCTCCACATGCTTGTCAGAACCTGTTTTCTCCTGAGTTTTTGATCTTAGCCATTCTGACTGGTATGAGGTAAAATCTCAGGGTTGTTTTGATTTGCATTTCCCTGATGAGTAAGGATGTTGAACATGTCTTTAGGTGCTTCTCTGCCGTTCGATGTTCCTCAGTTGAAAATTCGTTGTTTAGCTCCGTATCCCATTTTTTAATAGTTTTATGTCTCTCTGCAGTCTACCTTCTTGAGTTCTTTGTATATCTTGGATATTAGCCCTCTGTCAGATGTAGGATTGGTAAAGATCTTTTCCCAATTTGTTGGTTGCTATTTTGTCCTTTTGACGGTGTTCTTTGTCTTACAGAGCCTCCACCAGTGTACTGCTACAGCTGGTAAACAACTTCAGCAATGTGGCTTGATACAAAATTACTTCAAGCAAATCAGTAGCCTTTCTATACCCAAAGGATAAACCAACTGAGAAAGAAATTATGGAAATGACACCCTTCACAATATCCACAAACTATATAAAGTATCTTGGTGTGACTCTAACTGAACAAGTGAAAGATCTGTATGGCAGGAACTTCATGTCTTTGAAAAAAGAAATTGAAGGAGACCTCAGAAGATGGGAAAATCTTCCATGCTCTTGGATAGGCAGGATTAATATACATCCTTGCCAAAAGCAATATACAGATTCAATGCAATCCCCATTAAAATCACAACTGAGTTCTTCATAGAGCTAGAAAGAGCAATTCTCCAATTCATAGGGAATAACAAAAAACCCAGGAGAGTTTAAACTGTTCTCAATCATAAAAGAACTTCTGGGGGCATCAACACCCCCAACCTCAAGCAGTACTATAGAGCAATAGTGTTAAAAAAAACTGCATGGTATTGGTACAGTGAAAGGCACATAGATCCGTGGAATAGAACTGAAGGCCCAGAAATGAACCCATACACCTATGGTCACTTGATCTTTGACAGAGGAGCTATAACCATCCAGTGGGGGAAAATAGATAGTCTTTTCAACAAATGGTGCTAGTTCAACTGCAGGTCAGCATGCAGGAGAATGCGAATTGATCCATTCTTATCTCCTTGTACAAAGCTCAAATCCAAGTGGATCAATGACCTCCACATAAAACCAGATACACTGAAACTAATAGAAAAGAAACTGGGGAAGTGCCTTGAGCACATGGGCACAGGGGAAATTTTCCGGAACAGAATACCATTTTCTTTTTAAGATCCCATTCTAAGTTAACTTGCCCTTAGAGATGTATGGCCCCCACTACTGAGGTTTGAGCAAAGTCGTGAAATGTTCCTGGCAGTTGCAAAATAAACACAACTGCTGCAGCTAGCTGATAACAACAGAGTGAACTAAGAAAACATAAAATGTTACCAGGTTAAGATGTTCCGTTTTGATGCATGTTCACTCCTTGTAGTTTAACTTGGTGCTGTAAACCAATTAGCTTAAAAGCCATCATTTCTTTACCCCCTCAGGTAACACCAAGTCCTAAACCCCCCTGCTTGCAGGTTTTTCCCCTTATAAACCAAATTTCTAGACTTTGGTGCTGTTCTCCTATCCTGTTGCATCAGGAAGGTTTGTGGCCAAAGCTTGAGCTTAAATAAAGACTCTACTGTGCTTGCATTGGAGTTGTGGTGCCTAGTGGTCTCTTTGGGGTTTGCTAAATCTGGGCACAACATTTGGTGCATGCATGGACCAATAATCCCCAGACTTCCAGGACCTCTGACCTAGACTTCTGATATGGCCAGTACATGTCTAGTGTGTTTCTGGAAGTTCCATTGTCTCTAGGTCTACTGAAAGAGCCAGTGACTTATTTTTCAATGAAACTGGGCCCAGTTACAGCAGAATGGCCATGTTGCTGGCATATTATTGCAGTCAGAGCAGTGTTTGCTAAAGATGCAGATAAATTCACTTTGGGACAGAATTTAATTGTGACCACACCCCATGCATAAAGGGGTACTTAAGCAACTCCTAATTGATGGCTCACAGTAATGCCTGCATAATTCATTATCATACTAATCAACCCTTGCAGAGTTATTTTCTGGCCAGCTGTTTTCCTGAACCTTGTGACCCTCCTACCTGATCTGGACATGGACTGTCCACTCCTAATGTGATGAAATTCTGGCCCAGGTACATAGTACTTGACCCAGATTAAGGGATTCTCCTCTGCTGGAGGCAAAGATGACCTGGTTTATTGATAGAAGCAACTTCATACATGAGGGTCAGAGGAAAGCATGGGCAGTGGTGACTACAGAAACGGAGGTAATCTGGACTCAGTTTCTTCTTCCATGCATTTCAGCTCACAGGACTGAGCTAATAGCATTAACACAGACCCTTATCATGGGAAAAGGACTGGTTGTTAACATCTACACAGACAGCCAGTATGTGTTTACAACTGCTCATGTGCATGGAGCCATTTACCAAGAAGGAGGGCTCCTAAGAGCAAAAGGAAGAACTATCAAAAATAAAAATAAAAGTCTACAATCTCTTAAAGTTCTCTGGTTGTAAAAAAAATTAACAATCATTCACTGCCCAGGGCACCAAAAAAGAACAGCACCAGTGGCTATGGGTAATAAAGAAGCTGCAAAGTCTGCCTTAAAGGAAACAGCCATCTTTATATTGGCCACTGTCCTACCTGAACCATCCAGAGCAACTGGTATATATATATATATATATATATATATATATATATATATATATATATATATAAAACAAATAAATAAATAAATAAAATTGCTAGTGGTGATTGATTGAAGGTAAGCTAATATCTGCCTCTTTAGCAGGAATTATTCTCAGAAAAATCCAGGGTCACCTATATGGGTATCAGACAAATGGCAGATATAGTCTGACAATGCAAAGTGACTTTCAAGGATATATAGGGTACTCTTGAGGATATAGTGACAAACTATAGAACTCTGCAGCTGAACAATACTTTCAGGAACCCCAAGCATCCATGTTCCCGACTTCAAGGAAAGAGTCTGGGGCCTACTGTGAAAACTGATTTTACAGAGGTCAAGCCAGGAAGGTAAGTATCTATTGGTATTTGTGGACATTTTCTCTTGAAGAACAGAGGTGTTCCCAACCAAGGCTGAAACAACAATGATAGTGGCCAAGGAATGGCTGGAGGATATCTTACCCAGGTATAGATTTCCTCATGTGATAGGGTCAGGCAATGGACCCACATTTGTGTCCAAGGTAAGTCAGGATGTAGCAAAGATCATTGGAGCAGTTTAGAAATTACATTGTACATACCAACCTCAAAGTTCAGGACAGATAGAAAGAATAAATCAAATATTAAAAGAGACCTTAACTAAGTTAGCCTTAGAGATTGGTTGAGACTGGGTGATGCTCATTCCCTTTGCTATATATTGCATGAGAAATTCTCCTTACCAGATGGGACTAACTCCCTTTAATTTAGGTTTGGCCAGGCGGTGGTGGCACAAGCCTTTAATCCCAGCACTTGGGAGGGAGAGGCAGGCGGACTTCTGAGTCCTAGGCCAGCCTGGTCTACAGAGTTTCAGGACAGCTAGGGCTACACAGAGAAACCCTGTCTCAACAAACAAACAAAAAACAAACAAACAAATAAATAAATAAAATTATGTTTGGTGTCCCAGCCCCCATTGTACCCAGCCTCAAGTCAGCAGCCATTGCTGAATTGAAAGATGTTGATTTAATATTTAGGGTCATTGCTACCCAATGCGCTCCTAAATGTGTTTGGCCTAAATTATGTGCCCTCTATGAAGCAGGCCCAGTTCTGGAACCTCACAAGTTTGGACCAGGAGACTGTGCCAGGAGCCATTCTCACTTAGATCTCAAATCCTCCTCCTTTTAGCCATCTTACATGCTCAAACCTGCATTTAGAAGGAAAAATATTAGCTTTCAGGTTTGCAAATATCAAGTTGGTCAGAACATATAGAGCTCATGTGGATTAGAACAAACAGAGCTCACCTGCAGTTAGGTTACTATAAGAATCTCTTTCCACTTCACCTCCTCGTGATCCTTTTAGTTTGCCAGCTTCCTTGAAGCCCAAGCCAGCTTTGTCATGAGATTCTGAGGGAAAATTCTGAGAGACTACTTCCTAGAGACAATGTTTAGAGACAGTGCTTGCCCCCTAAGAGACTGTTCCTCAGAGACAATGTTTACCCCCTCATACCCCTCCCTACATCCTGCTTGCTTTCCTTTATATTGTGATGTGTAAAACAATAAAGTTCGACAACTTGATCAGAATAATGTCTTGCTGTCCATCTCTCAAGTCTCTTGGCTCTTGTCCTCTCCTAGGTGGTCCGACTGTCCAGCTGGTTGGGACAAGACTGGGTCTATAGGAGGATATTTCACCAAGGTGTTCTTGAACCCAGGTGAAAATTACCTTACATCAACCTGTTGACCACACAAACTGCCATCAGAGTTGATAGAAACACCACCCGGATGAGCTACACTCATGCCAGACCTGTTAATTCAGTCTCCCTTAAAGAGGACTACCTGATTCTAGCTGTACTGGAATGGAAGGTTCAAAGGATATCAACCCCCTCAAATTAAAGTTGACTCAGTCTCAGTCCTGAGTCTGTTGTCCCTGCTAACTGCATGTACAGTGTGGATTGCAGCCCCTAACTCACACCAGAATTTTGATTTAATTTAGGTGATTGAAATTCCTGAGACTTGCTATAGAACAGAGGATCCCATCCCCTCTAGTCAATGATGGTAAATACCTTTCAGATACAAAATGTTTCCAAGCCTGAAATTACCACCTCTTGCTAGTTATATTATAGTGCTAGGTTCCCTTTTATGCAGACATCGGGTTAATAGCTGAGTATGTTGCTGAAAGGGATTCTACACGTAAATGATGACAGGAAGGTCCATCTTTACCCCTCCAGACTATATCTGGACAAGGTATTTGTCTGGGGAAAATCCCCTGTCACATCAACACCTTTGCAATAAGACTATCCCCATAGTTCATTCCAAATGCATTATTCCCCCAGAATAGACGTAGTGGGACTGTTTGACAGGACTGACCCCTTGTATGAATGGGGTGGCTCTTAATTCTTCTACCTCAGATGGGTTCTGTATTTTGGCTCAATTAGTGCCCTGCACAACTTATTATTCACAGGAAATAGTATTGAGAGCCTCAGTAGAACAAACTGAGGGAGACCTTATGAGACAAAGGAGAGAACCTATCTCTTTATCTCATTAATTCTAGGGAAATGGCTTGCTGGGGCCAGCACTTTGATAACTGAACTAGCATTACAGGAAAAGAATTATAACAGTTTAAAGGCAAACATGGATGAAGATATCCAATGCCTAGAAAGATCTATTTCCCACCTGAAGCAAAAGGTAGATTCTCTGCTGAACTGGTATTAGAAAACAGGTGGGGATTAGATAAGTCTTCCTGCCAAAAGGAGGGCTATGTGCTACCTTGCATGAGGAATGCTGCTTCTATTTTAACCATTCTGGAGTCATTCTTGAGTCATTGTTTAAAGTCAGGGAAAGTTTGGACAGGTGCTAGAGAGAATGAAAAGAATATAAATGTTGGTACCATTCACTATTTGATTCCTCCCCCGGTTAACAACACTTATTTCTACCCTCATGAGACCCTTAGTTATGCTTTTATTTCACCTTAACTTTGGACTGTGTATTAAAAACAACCTTTTACAATATATAAAACAGAGACTGGGGTCCATTCAATTAATAATCATAAGATCTCACTATTAATAAATTAACATGGAGAGAGCGGCAGCAGCGGCTGCAGTGGCAGCAGTGCAGCAGTGGCTGGTCCAGCTGAAGGGCCATCAGCAGTGGAACCAAGGCAACACAGGGACCAGTTAGGCCCTGCGCCCATGACCATTGACCTTCGCTGGCCAGCCTGGCTGCAAGCACCTGCGGATTTATGGTGCCTTTCACCACACAGAAGCCACATCAGAACTCTGCCTCCTGCCAGTCACAAGAGACTCGCCTCCATCTTGGTTTCAGACTCCAGAGAGATCGGACAGACTGAGGTACACAAACATAACTCGAGGCCAACATCGCGGGGGTCTAAGCCCGACAGGCATTGGCCTGCACCCAGGCCCTGGGCTGTTCGGGGGGCCATCAGGGTGCCAACCCAGCCAGGAGGTTTTTGTGCCCGCGCCAGCGCGTGCGCTGTCATTTTGCCTACAGGACGCCAAAGAGCTCTAGCCGGCAAAGCCGGTAACAGGCATAGCCTGCGGCTAACAAAGCGGGGGTCTAGGCCCCAACAGGCCCTGGACTGACCCCAAGAACTGGGCGGCTTGGTGGGCCATCTGTGTGTCAACCCGCCCAGGACGTTGTTAGCACAGCAGACCCTCCCAGCACTTTCAGGGAGCACGAGCGCACATGCCCGCCATCCTGGCCACCTGACAGACCCAATTAACAGTCATAGCCCAAGGGGAACTTTGCTTGGACCTTGGACCTTGGCCTCCCAGGATTTACCTGGACCCAGGGCCTGAGCAGCCAGGCTAGCCTTGTGTGCACCAACACGGTGGGGAGATCGGCTGCCCAGCAGAGTGATCAGCACACAGAAAAGGTCCCCGCAGCATACACCATCAGCACTCCCTGAAGGTGCAAATGGGCTCCATCTGGTTCACAGACACAATCTGGGGCAAAGCACACTAGACCTGCAAGGGCACCCAAGAGGATGACAGCACATCAGCAATCAGTTACAGGGGAGACCCAGCCATATAGTGTTGCAATAATAGCCCCAGAACCCCTCAGGGGGCCCAAACACCAGCCAGGGACAAGACCAACTAACTCCAGAGAACAAGATGGCAAAGGGCAAACGCAGGAACGCTACTAACAGAAATCTAGGCAATATGGCAGCATCTGAACCAAACACTCCAACGTCAGCAAGTCCTGGTTATGCCAACACACCAGAGAAACAAGATTTGGATTTAAAATCACTGATCATGATGCTGCTAGAAGAACACAGAAAGGACATAAATGAGTCTCTTAAAGAAATACAGGGGAACATGAATAAGCTAGAAACCCATATAATGGAAACAGAAAAATCACTTAAAGAAATGCAGGAGAATAAGGCTCAAGAGATATAAGCCAATAAAGAAGAAACGCAAAAAAAAAAAAAAAAAAAAAAAAAAAAAAAAAACTTAAAGAAATGCAGGAGAACTTGAGTCAAGAGGCAGAAATCATGAAAGAGGAAACACAAGAATCTCTTAAAGAATTACAGGAAAACACAAACAAACAAATGATGGAACTGAGCAAAACCATCCTGGATCTAAAAACAGAAGTAGAAACAACTAAGAAATCACAAAGGGAGACAACTTTGGAGATAGAAAACCTTGAGAAGAAATCAGGGGCTATAGATGCAAATATAAACAACAGAATACAAGAGATGGAAGAAAGAATTTCAGATGCCGAAGATACCATAGAAACCATTGACTCAACAGTCAAAGAAAATGCAAAATGCAAAAAGCTTGTATCCCAGAACATCCAGGAAATCCAGGATACAATGACAAGACCAAAACTAAGGATTATAGGTATAGATGAGAGTGAAGATTTACAACCGAAAGGGCCAGCAAATATCTTTAACAAAATTATGATAGAAAGCTTTCCCAACTTAAAGAGAGAGACACCTATGAATATACAAGAAGCCTACAGAACTCCAAACAGACTGGATCTGAGCAGAAATACCTCTCGAACATAATAATTAAAACCCCAAATGCACTAAACAAAGAAAGAATATTAAAGGCAGTAAGAGAAAAAGGCCAAGTAACATATAAAGGAAGACCTATCAGAATCACACCAGACTTCTCACCAGAGACCATGAAAGCTAGAAGATCCTGGGCAGATCTCATGCAGACTCTAAGAGAACACAAATGTCAGCCAAACTCTCAATCACAATAGATGGAGAAACCAAGACATTCCATGACAAAACCAAATTTACACAATATCTTTCCACAAACCCAGCTTTACAAAGAATAATAGGAGGAAAACTCCAATACAGGAGGGAAACTACACCCTGGAAAAAGTAAGATAGTAACCTTCCTTCATCAAACCCAAAAGAAGATAATCACTCAAATATAAAAATAACATCAAAAATGACAGGAAGTAATAATCTCTATTCCTTAATATCTCTTAACATCAATGGACTCAATTCCCCAATAAAAAGACATAGACTAACAGACTGGATAGGGAAACAGGACCCTACATTTTGCTGCATACAGGAAACACACCTAAATGTCAAAGACAAAAACTACCTTAGAGTAAAAGGCTGGAAGACAATTTTACAAGCCAATGGTCTTGGGAAACGAGCCAGAGTAGCCATTCTAATATCAGATAAAATTGACTTTCAACCTAAAGTCATCAAAAGAGACACTAAGGGACACTTCTTGCTGGTCAAAGGAAAAATCCACCAAGAAGAACTTTCAATTCTGAACATCTATGCTCCAAATACAAGGGCACCCTCATTCGTAAAAGAAACTTTACTAAAGCTCAAAGCACACATTGCACCTAACACAATAATTGTGGGGGACTTCAACACTCCACTTTCCTCAATGGACCGATCAGGAAAACAAAAACTAAACAGGGACACAGTAAAACTAATTGAAGCTTTGGACCAATTGGATTTGACTGATATTTTTAGAACATTTCACCCTAAAGCAAAAGAATATACCTTTTTCTCAGCACCTCATGGTACCTTCTCCAAAATCGATCATTTAATTGGTCACAAGACAGACCTCAACAAATACAAGAAGATCGAACTAATCCCATGCCTCCTATCAGATCACTATGGTGTAAGAGTGCTTTTCAATAGCAACAAAAACAACAGAAAGCCCACATACACATGGAGGCTGAACAATACTCTACTCAATGACACCTTGGCCAAAGAAGAAATAAAGAAAGAAATCAGAGACTTTTTAGAATTTAATGAAAATGAAGGCACAACATACCCAAATCTTTGGGATAGAATGAAAGCAGTGCTAAGAGGAAAACTCATAGCCCTGAGTGCCTCCAAAAAGAAAATGGAGAGAGCATATACTAGCAGCTTAATGACACACCTGAAAGCCCTGGAACAAAAAGAAGCTATTTCATCCAGGAGGAGTAGAAGACAGGAAATCATCAAACTCAGGGCTGAAATCAATCAAGTGGAAACAAAGAGAACCATACAAAGAATCAACGAGTCCAGGAGCTGGTTCTTTGAGAAACTCAACAAGATAGATAAACCCTTAGCCAGACTGACCAATGGGCACAAAGAAAGTATCCAAATTAACAAAATTAGAAATGAAAGGGGAGATATTACAACAGAAACTGAGGAAATCCAAAAAATCATCAGATCCTACTACAAAAGCCTATACTCAACACAACTGGAGAATCTGGAGGAAATGGACAATTTCCTAGACAGATACCAAATACCAAAATTAAATCAGGACCAAATAGATCATCTAAACAGTCCCATAAAGCCTAAAGAAATAGAAGGAGTCATAGAAAGTCTTCCAACCAAAAAAAGCACAGGACCAGATGGTTTCAGTGCAGAATTCTATCAGACCTTCAAAGAAGACCTAACACCAATACTCTTCAAACTATCCACAAAATAGAAACAGAAGGAACCCTACCCAATTCCTTCTACGAAGCCACAATTAGGCTGATACCAAAACTACACAAAGATACAACAAAGAAAGAAAACTTCAGACCAATCTCCCTTATGAACATCGATGCAAAAATACTCAATAAAATTCCTGCCAACTGAATCCAAGAACACATCAAAACGATCATCCACCATGATCAAGTAGGCTTTATCCCAGGGATGCAGGGTTGGTTCAATATACGGAAATCCATCAATGCAATCCACTACATAAACAAACTCAAAGAAAAAAAAACCACATGGTCATTTAATTGGATGCTGAAAAAGCATTTGACAAAATTCAGCATCCTTTCATGCTTAAAGTCTTGGAAAGAACAGGAATTCAAGGCCCATACCTAAACATTGTTAAAGCAATATACAGCAAACCGGTAGCCAGCATCAAACTAAATGGAGAGAAACTTGAAGCAATCCCACTAAAATCAGGGACTAGTCAGGGCTGCCTCCCTTCTCCTTATCATTTCAATATTGTACTTGAGGTACTGGCTCGGGCAATTCGACAACATAAGGAGGTCAAAGGGATACAAATTGGAAAGGAAGAAGTCAAACTATCATTATTTGCAGATAACATGATAGTCTACCTAAGTGACCCAAAAAACTTCACTAGAGAACTCCTACAGCTGATAAACAACTTCAGCAAAGTGGCAGGTTATAAAATCAACTCAAGCAAATCAGTGGCCTTCCTATACTCAAAGGATAAGCAGGCTGAGAAAGAAATTAGGGAAATGACCCCCTTCACAATAGCCACAAACAGTATAAAGTATCTTGGGGTGACTCTTACCAAACATGTGAAAGATCTGTATGACAAGAACTTCAAGACCCTGAAGAAGGAAATGGAAGAAGACCTCAAAAAATGGGAAAACCTCCCATGCTCATGGATCGGCAGGATCAATATAGTTAAAATGGCCATTTTGCCAAAAGCAATATACAGATTCAATGCAATACCCATCAAAATCCCAACTCAATTCTTCACAGAGTTAGAAAGAGCAATTATCAAATTCATCTGGAATAACAAAAAAACCCAGAATAGCTAAAACTATTCTCAGCAACAAAAGAAAGTCTTGGGGGAATCAGTATCCCTGACCTCAAGCAATACTACAGAGCAATAGTGTTAAAAACTGCATGGTATTGGTACAGTGACAGGCAGGCAGATCAATGGAACAGGATTGAAGGTCCAGAAATGAACCCATACACCTAAAGCCACTTGATCCTTGACAAAGTGGCTGAAAACATCCAATGGAAAAAAGATAGCCTTTTCAACAAATGGTGCTGGTTAAACTGGAGGTTAGCATGCAGAAGAATGCGAATTGATCCATCCTTGTCTCCTTGCACTAAGCTCAAATCCAAATGGATCAAGGACCTCCACATAAAGCCAGATACTCTGAAGCTAATAGAAAAGAAACTGGGGAAGACCCTTGAGGACATCGGTACAGGGAGAAAGTTTCTGAACAGAACACTAATAGCATATGCTCTAAGATCAAGAATTGACAAATGGGACCTCATAAAATTACAAAGTTTCTGTAAGGCAAAGGACACCATCAAAAGAACAAATCGGCAACCAACAAATTGGGAAAAGATCTTCACCAATCCTACATCAGTTAGAGGGCTAATATCCAATATATATAAAGAACTCAAGAAGTTACACTCCAGAAAACCAAACAACCCTATTAAAAAAATGGGGTACAGAGTTAAACAAAGAATTCTCACCTTAAGAATTTCGGATGGCGGAGAAACATCTTAAAATGCTCAACTTCATTAGTCATTAGGGAAATGCAAATCAAAACAACCCTGAGATTTCACCTTACACCAGTCAGAATGGCTAAGATTAAAAATTCAGGAGACAGCAGGTGTTGGAGAGGGTGTGGAGAAAGAGGAACATTCCTCCACTGCTGGTGGGGTTGCAAATTGGTACAACCACTCTGGAAATCAGTCTGGCGGTTCCTCCGCAAACTGGGCACCTCACTTCCAGAAGATACTGCTATACTACTCCTGGGCATATACCCAAAAGATTGTAATAAGGATACATGTTCTACTATGTTCATAGCAGCCCTATTTATAATTTATAATAAGTGAGGTAACCCAGACTGAAAAGATGGATCATGGTATGCACTCACTAATAAGTGGATATTAACCTAGAAAACTGGAATACCCAAAACATAATCCACACATCAAATGAGGTACAAGAAGAACGGAGGAGTGGCCCCTTGTTCTGGAAAGACTCAGTGAAGCAGTATAGAACAAAATCAGAACAGGGAAGTGAGAAGGATTGGGTGGGAAAACAGGGGGAGGTAAGGGGACTGATGGGACTTTCGGGGTGTGGGTGTCCAGAAAAGGGGAAATCATTTGAAATGTAAATAAATATATCAATAAATTAAAAAAAATAAATTAACATGAACAATCTGGACCTCAATGAGCCCAAGATTGGCTCCCAAACAACTAGTAGAGGGAGGAATAAAGGGACTGAGGTGGCAGAATAAACTTCATTTCGTTCTTAAGACTGCATTCTAAGTTAACTTGCCCTTAGAGAGGTATCGCCCCCACCACTGAGGTTTGAGTAAAATCATGAAATGTCCCTGGCAGTTGCAAAATAGACACATCAGCTACAGCTAGTTGATAACAACAGAGTGAACTAAGAAAACATGAATTTTTCCCAGGTCAAGATGCTTCTTTTTGATGTATGCTTCATCCTTGGGGTTTAACCAGGTGTTGTAAAAAATTAGTTTAAAGTTCTGCATTCCTTTACCCTCCCATGTAAAAGCAAGGCTTGAAAACACCCTGATGTTATCCAGGAATGTCTGAATGGAGGCTAGGGTATCTGTAACAGGGACCTCAAATTGTAGCCTTTGAGGTTGAATATGTTTGTGTGACCAGGAAAAAGGAATGCTTTCTGGGTATAGATCTTATCAACTATGTTTATAAGCCCTGCAAAGAAGGGTCTGGGTCAGTTCTTGCATCTACAATTTTAAGCAACCAAAGTCACAATGGCCACTTAGTATGCTATCCATATAATGGACAACATAGCTCTTAGGGTTGAGATGTTTGATGGTGTTACAAATGAATATCTGGCAAATGGTAAGGTTTTTTTCATGCCTTTGCAGCAGCATCTTCCATTGGATTCACTGGACAGGAACATTATTATTGTCTGCTGGTTCTGAGAAGGCAAAGCATAGCCTGTCTTTTTCATGAAGAGGGATGGATAAAAAGCAGTCTTTAATGTCAATGGTCATCACATACAGTTGTTTTGGAAAGGCAAGCACTACTGGGAGCCTAGGCTGTACTGTATTAATGGCCTGCAGGTCATATAAAAGATCTACATTTACTTGATGTCTTTTTGTTTTAATGTGAAAGAGACTTTGTTTTAAATGAAATGTAAGTCACTTAATTTAATATTTATAGTGCATAGTTACGTATGAAAGCATAAAAGGGGAAACATTAAAAACACACAATAATGGGAGTACACAAGCAAAGAAGACACCCTTGTTTCTACAATGAGCTCATACATAGCATAAGACTATTCAAAAGTAACACTGTAAATCATGCAAAAAGAAAAAAAGGACTCAAAGTCTAGCAGTCAGCTGAAATCAGCACAAGTAATAATTCCCTGGTATAAAACCTATACGTATTCTTTGGGGTTCAAAAAAACTAAGGGAATGGCCTACTTTTATGTTTTGGAGAGAAGAAAAAATCTCTAACATCAAAGTGCTCATATTATTCCAACCACATAGCTATAAAATATCCAGTGCCACAGATGGAGGTCACTAGATTACAAAAGGGAACACAGAGGTAAAGTAAATAGAGAGGAATGCAGTAAGAAGAGACCTCTCTGCCTCAATCAGGGGTGCAAAGGCTTAGGCTTTGGAACACACTATGCACAATGCTTTACGCCAGAAGAAATTCACTGAGCTGACATCATCACTTCACCAAATAGTTCAATGAGACAGAATTGTGTTCAGTGTTACATCAGGCAACATGTGATTTGCTTTACATTTTCCATGTGAAATCAGCATAGAAGTCAAAATGATTATCTCTCCCAGGACACTAATTTTAAGTGAATACACACACACACACACACACACACACAGACACACACACAAACACACACAGACACAGACACACACACACACACACACACACACACACACACATATATATAATTTGGCTCTAAGGGTATGCAGTTATAATGATTGTTTAAATTTAAACTTCCAACTCAAAGATTTAATGTGTGGAAATAAAATAACACAATACTATATGCATTTTTTAAATTATGTGCTTAACTAAGTCATTTAAAATTGAGAGAGACAAAATTCTTAAGGTTAGAAAAGAGAAATATTGGACAAAAATCTTATACTTTGTTATGTAATTTTTTTCTTTAATTTTTTTTCAAGTTGCAGTTTTTCATGAAATGCAGGCCAATGTAGACAGCTCTAGCTCAATACTGCTTGGTGCTCTTGTTCTCCTCTTAGGACATCATCTTCTTACACTTCATGGAACAGAAAACCATCCCCTTTACAGGCATGAACTTCTTCCCAAAAAGACACATCTTGCAGCAGGAGCATAGGAAGCACTCTGTGGACGCATGCCTGCTGAAGTTATTGTAGGTTACTCTCTGTTCTTCTGGGTCAATGACACTGTGGCATCCTTGACACACCACAGCATGGTTCGTCATGTAGCAGGGCTTGCACACAGGCTTGTCGCTGACCATAACATATATTTTTCCTGCCAGGATGTTGTCGCAGTCAAAACAGGAGAAGTGTTTCAGATGCCAATTCTTGTTTTCTGCTTGGGTGTATTCCTTGCTAAATATCAGCTCATCACAGCCAGCACAGCGTGGTTTCTCACTGTCACAGTAATGTCTGCCACAGTATAGCTTCCCATTCTTCCAGAAGTAAATCATATTGACCAGGAGTTCTCCACAGGTGCTGCAGATAAAACAAGCTGGGTGCCAGAGTTTACTGTAGCCAGCCCTTTCAGCGTAGATGGCTGGCTCTCCTTCTTTCATGGGGTGTTTGCAGCTGTAACAGCTATATTGGGTCTTCTTAGACTCTGTAGATTTGTTCTTGGAATCCACTGCTGCTGTGGTGTTTTTGACTCCAGCAGGGTTGTGCACCTTGTCACCTTGAGCATTCATCTCAGAGAGAAGTTTCACGTCACCCACTCCCAGAGCCTCACTCTTGTATTTCTTCACAAACTGCTCCATCTCCTTTACCTCTTTGGGAGTTAACTCATGGCACTTAGAAGGGTCCTGGTCATGTGCAGGGAGCTGCTTTGCCAGCTGCTTTTTCCGGTACTGTGCCCCCTCTGAACCTGACACTGGCTGCTTCTCCTTAGGTAGCATCTGCATGTACTGCTTGGCCAGTGCCTGGTTCTGGACAGAGGGTGCCCACTCATAAGTAACAGTATTGAGGGAAACTTTATTTTTGGTAGCACCTGGATTGGTTGTTATCATAAAATTGCGTTTGCACTTGGGAATTTCATCTGACTTTAGTTTGATCAGGGTGGTGTACTTGGTGTTTTCGAAGAGTCTCCCCACTTTCCGGTCCTCGTCATTGCTTAGGTGTATGTCATGATCTTCTGGCCCACATTTGCAGTTACGACATATTTTCCTCCAAAAGTGTAGTTCAAACCCTGCACATTTTTCTTTGCATTTTAGACAGGGGGCTCCAAGTCCTTGCTTGTGGCCTAAATCCATCTCTTAAGAAGGGAAACAAAAGGAAATCTATTATGAATTTCTAAAGTTTTAAAAATTCAATAGATGACACTTTTAATTCCACCTAACACTCTTGTTGCTGTAACTCTCAAATAAATCTCCCATGAGCTTCACATTGTTTAGTCGGCTATGACACCAAGTATGCAAATGAAAGCTGCAAATGCATAGTTTATATTCTCATCACTTTATCATGAAAGGAAAAGAAGCAAAAGAAACTTTATTGAAGACTACAAATAATGAAAGTCATACACCTCACAAATTCTTGTCTTTACCCTTTATATGTCCTGAATACAAGTACAGGGAGAACACAGAGGGCAGAGACTTAAAGACAAAGAAATGTATGAAAGTTTAGGAATTACTAGGGTTCCATCTCCATATACAGTCAACAAACTCAGACACTATTGTGTATGCCAAGAACTGCTTGCTGACAGGAGCTTGATAGAACTGTCTCCCGAGAGGCTCCGCCATTACCTGACAAATACAGAGGTGAATGCTCCCAGCCAACTATTGGACTGAGCATGGGGTCCCCAATGGATGAGGTAGAGAAAGGACTGAAGGAGCTGAAGGGGTTTGCAGTCCCATAGGAAGAACAATATCAACCAACCAGAGCCCTCCATAGCTCCCAGGGAATAAACCAGCAATCAAAGACTACACATGGAGGGACCCATGGCTCCAACCACATATGTAGCAGAAGATGATCTTGTTGGGCATCAATGGGAGGAGAGGCCGTTGGTCCTGTGATGGCATGATAACACAGTGTAGGGGAATGCCAGTGAGGTGGGTGGGTGGAGGAACACCGTCATAGAAGCAGGGGGAGGCGGTTGGGATAGGGGGTTTCCAGGGAAGAAACCAGGAAAGACAATAATATTTGAAATGTAAATAAAGAAAATATCCAATAAAAAATTAACAGACAAAAGAAGCATTACTATATATTATGGAAGTATAATCACATCACTGGTAAATATTAAATACCAGAAACACTATTCTATTATACTTAATATTTAAATCTTGCAAAAATCTCACACAACATTTAGGAAAGCTGCACCCTTGAACTTTCATGAATATGGTCACCTACACAAGACAGGCTGAATGGGGATATTCATGCACATTTGGGGTGCACAGTTGGGATTCATGTGAACACTAAAACACTTGGGTTCACATGTACCAGTGATGAAGCTCCAGCAATTTCTCTCTCTAGTTTATTCCATGTTTAGAATTTCCTGAAATATATAGGACCCAGAATCCTTACCACACATCTTCCCTTTCTTTGCCCTCAGCACAGACTACCCCAATTGGTCAGAATCCTTTTTTTTTTTCCACAAAAGAGAAGATTCTTATGCTTGGACACTCAGGTCTTACAAACTAGTTTCTGCCCAGCTCTCTGTGGTTGAGAACTTTTGTTGAGGACTAATAAGGATGATGTTAGATAATGATACTCAGAATGCATTTGGGGCTATTAGGATGGGGTAGAAGAGTAAAGAGGGAGGCCTAGATGTTAGCTTCTTAATCAGCTAGGGCAAACTGCTAGATTAGAAAATAAAATCCATATCCTTGGACTCATGACCACTAAGATTTGTACACTTATATGCAACAGTAATATAAGAAAATGGTGAGAGTTGTATAGTTATAAATAATAGAGAACTAACAAAACAACTGAAATTGAAGAAAGATCAATGAAGAAATGTCAAGAAAACTGTTGTCTTTTCCCACAGCGTCACCAGATATATTCAATGTTTTTCCAAGTCATTTTTTTCTCAGAGTTTTGTCCAGATAGGGAAGGAATTGAATCAAAGTGACCAACTGATTTTTAAATTTTAAAATTATGATTACATATCATATGTTGGGTAAGTTTTTATTCAGTTAGCCACTTATCAATCTGTCCATACTAAATTGATAAGCATGAAACGATCATTTGAGGCAGGCAGTGTATTATCAGTTCACACAACCCACAATCATTTGGAGGTCAATACAATATATATGTATATTACAATATATACATATATATTGTAATGTATATATAAGGCACAAGCAAGTTCAGCTGTGAAAGACACAGCCCAATGCTGTCATGCATCTTTTTTTCACAAGCACTATGTGATCACATTCCTCACAGAATCAATATTGGTGCCTTAAAAACACGTTTTTCATAAGCACACATGCTCTGAAACTGTTTACTTTATATCCCTTTAGCAACGTCTTCAGGCCAGGGTCAAAGGAAGGTTATAACAGGTTAATTATTTCTCTTTAGTGTCGAAGAAAATAGTTCCTCTGGATTGACTATATTCAGAGAAATTATAGTTGGGTTTTGAGAATACCTATCAAGGTCCTCTGAAATAATAAAAGTCCCTCTACTGTAGTTATGTTGAAATACTAGTCACAAACATGATGTTTTAAATAACCATAACTATAGGCTCCAGACACTCAGCTTATATTTCCATGACCTGTGTCTCCAAGCCCCTGCTTCTGTCTGTTTATTTTAGCATTAGAATTGCAAATGGCATCAATTGTACATAATCGTAATGTCAAGAAACTAGGTGACCTCTTCATTCAGATCACAAAGATTTAATGCTGTGTACATAAAAGAGAAAAGGGGAAAAAGAGTAAGGGTTATCAAACATCTGATATTTTAAACATGGTCTGGGTTAATCTGCAGACAATTTGAATCTGGAAGATTTTATACTGTGTTCAGGGTGAGATCATGTAAGTTGTTGCTGCCTAATAATCAAGTTTCCCTATGGAGCAAGACTTCTATGTGGTTACTAAATAAGCAAGAATGGTAATCACTGTGGAAGGAAGCTTCATGGAATAAATGATATAAAATATACTATATTCTCTCCTTTATGTGCATATATTTACACACATATGCAAGAAGTGGTAGAAACTCCTGAACCCAAGGTAATCGTATGCCTTCTGCACATGCATAAAGTGATCTAGCACCTTCACTGTTTTCCCCAAGAGTTCCAAGACCTTCCCAATCTGTCAGTGGGGATCTGAGATTGTCCACATCTATAGAAGAGGGTCAAAGACATATTTTCAACTCACTTCTTCCTCAGAAAAAGAGATTCCAACATTCTTCTAGTATGAAAATAGACACTGAACATTTCTATTCTAACAGAAGGAGACTGAGAGATGCTTCCTTTGAACATGGGGATTTTTCCAATGTCTATCAGACCAAGATTTCTTCAAATATCCCCTACCAAGAAAAAGATTGCTCCTGAGTTGTCATAAGTTACAAATGACCCAATATTATGCCAAGACACCCCAAGTAAACCATGCAAGCTCCACATTTTTCCAGGGTGCTGAGAAAGCACAATGTTCCCTACATGCCCAGTGTCTCTAGGACATTCAGCATCAATAGGAAAGAATCAATCCTGAAATTACTATATATACATTGGAAATACTAGAACATCCCAAACTTGTTCAGGATTCTTGGAGTACTACCCTATCTCATAAAAAGTCTATGAGACAGGATACATGTACAAAAAGAGTCAGAGCCACGTCTCTGCCTTCAAAAGTGTCTCTTGGATGTGACACATCTACAGGAGATGTTCTAGGATATATTCCATCTGCACACAGAGTTCTGGATTCCAGTACTATGTGAACATGGAGCTATGGGACATGACATGCATAAACAAGAGTCTGTAGCATACCGTAAATCTAAAGAAGGGTGTTGCTTGGGGTCTAACTGCACACATGAATCTACTTGGAAGGCACTTCCACAAACTTCACAAGAGGCTATAGGAATTTCCATATCTCAAGAGTATTATCAAACTACCACAAGTATAAAAAATGCTATAGACTTTCGCCCATCTTCCCAAAGTGACATTAGTCATTCCCCATGCTCACAAGTATCTCCAGAATATCCACCAAATATGAAAAAGGTTATGGATTCTATCTATCTTCCTAAGCGGCTTTAAATCTGTTCTTTCCATCCAGATGGCTATTAAAACTGTTGTCTCTATTCAAAATGACATTTCCCCTTCTCCAGCTGAAGAAAGTGTTCTTAGAACTTCCGCGAACACACACAGAGTTCTACAAATTTCCCTACCTGCCCATGAAGCTCTTAGAACTCCCACCTATGTCCATGATGCTCTAGGAGAAGGTACATATGCGTAGGAATCCTGAGTATCTTCTTATCCTGAAGCCACAGTCAAGACTTGCACGTGTACAACAGGCACAATAAAACCGTCTTCTTCTGAGCAAGAGGCCCTAGAAGCTACCACATCAGAACAGGGTGATTTACAATCATTCCCATCTACCCAAGAGGGTTTCTTGCATATCCCTTTCTAAGGGAAGATATAAGACATTTTCTCCTGACCCAAGTGAACACCAGGAATCCAGTTTCCTTCTTCATCAGAGGAGATCTTTCTGGGGTATTGCTGTGATAGGTTTGACCATGCTTTTCTTTGGAAGAATGTGGATTTGGAGACTTTGAATTTGGAAAGCATTGGAATGCTTTAAATAGGGATTAGCAGGCTATCCTAATAGGAATATAAAAGACGTTGTTACTGAGAGTAACAAAGAGTACTGGAATACATGGAAGTTGGGGACCTGACCAAGAGGTGGAGAAGTTCAATATGTGGCCTAATGACATTTGTGGGATTCTGGTGTAGAATGTGGCTGCTTTTCATCCTTGTCTGAAGAGTATACCTGAGGCTAAGGTAACGAGATTTATATTGCATTGACAAAGAAAGTCTCAGAAATACCCATCATAGACTGTTCTCTCATTAATCCCATGAAGAACATTTATACAAGTATAGCAAGCTGAGAAAGGAAAACTATAAAATATATGGTTTGAGTATTTAAGGGGCACCAGGAAGTGAAATGGAGCTGAATACTCTGTTCAAGGTTATTAACTTGAATTAAGGACAAGATTCCACCCAGCTAAATTTAGATCCAGGCATGGTAGTACAAACATTTAATTCCAGGAGGCAAAGACAAGCAGATCTCTGAGTGCAAGGCCAGCCAATAACAGAGCAAGTTCTAGGTGAAGAATAAGTTAACTCCAGGCTTTGTAGACAACATCTCTAATCACAGTGTTTAAGAGTCAGGCATGTAGATCTCTGAGTTCAAAGTTAGTCTACAGAGTAAGTTCCAAGATAGACAAGATTAGACAGTGAAGGAGCTGGAAAACAGAAAACTGGTGATAATGTAATAGAAAAATGGGGCCATGTTTCCGTCCCAGCAAGCAGCAGAACTTGACAGCTTTGGCCACATAGCTCTGGTTTTAGGATCCAGAATGAATGGGACTACTGGGACAATTAGTGCTGGTTAGCCGGAGTTGCACCAGGTTGCACTAGTTGTGAAAACATAAAGGAGTCATGAAGAGCAGCTGAGGTTTGGCACTATGAGAGACTGTGGAAGGCCATTGGTGAAGGTGCAGCCTCAGTTATACTTTTCAGCCCATGACTGATGGGGTCATGCAATAGATTTGAGGTTTGTCACCATGTAGAGAACCTGAGAGGCTATTGGTGAAGTCTAGTTGCATCAGAGGATCCCAGTGTACTGGAGATACCAATACCATGGGATGATCAGCAAGAACAACACAGACAGTGGGGTAGATCAACCTGAACTTAGAGTGCTACAGAAGGCAGAGCTGGAGAAGTGACACCAGCCATTTTGAAGAGCCCAGAAGATAATGTGTAGATCCCAGACATTGAAACAAGAAGCTGTAATATTAAAATCGCCTTGAATACCCCCAAGATTTTCAAGATGGCAGAGCCATAGAATATCTGCTGAGGAAAGCTACTAAAAGGGAGTTTAATCAGCCAAGAAGAAAGACAGTTGTTGCAGTCAACAAAGATGCAAAAGGAGTTGGAGATCTGAAGACTGCTTTGACATCAGAAACAGAGATCCAGAATTTGGAATTTTCCCAGTTGCTTTCCTGTCTTGCTTTGGGAATTGCACTTAGTTAATAGCTGAATCTCAGAAGAGACTTTGGACTTTTAACATTGTTGAGACTGCTATAGACTATGCGAACTTTTGAAGGTGGATTAAATGTATTTTGTATTATGCTATGTTTAGGCATGGCTCCACATACTCTATGTTTGAGTAAGCCTACAGGGGCCAGGGAGATGAACATTAAGGTTTGTATCTGCTCAGTCCAGGGAGTGGCAATATTAGAAGGTGTCTCCCTATTTTAGTAGGCCTGTCACTGTAGGTGTGTACATTAAGACACTCTTCCTAGTTTCCTGGAAGTCAATATTCTGCTATCAGTTTTCAGATGAAGATATAGAACTCTCAGCTCCTCCTGCACCATGCCTGCCCGGATGCTGCCATGTTCCCACCTTGATATTGCTGGACTGAACCTCTGAACCTATAAGCCAGCCCCAATTAAACGTTATCCTTATAAGAGTATCCTTGGTCATGATGTCTCTTCACAGCAGTAAAATCCTAACTAAGACTGATATCTGTAATTGCCCCTCTGAGTACTCAATATCTGTTTCAGGGCCTCAGAGAACTTACCAACCTAACAGAGGAATTCAAGGACTTTTCCCATCTTCAGAGGTTGTAAGAAACTCAACAAGCACATCAGGTGCTTTGCAACCTGACCAATTTATCCCATACAGTCTAGATCACTTTTAAACTGCTAGATAATCTGTTGAACTGTCCATATCAAAACAGGGAGTATTGGATACTTCACCATCTACCCAAGGGGTTCTATGACTTTTGGTATGTCCTTCAGAAATTGAAGAACCATCAAAATCAGACCACAGAAAGCTTGCACATTTGTCAAATGTAAGAAAAGATGGAACATTTCCTCCATATGACCCAGCAACCAAAGAAACTTCCCCTTCTCCATATTTCTCTTTTGCTACAGAGGCTTTGTCATCTTCCTCATCTTGCCAGGTAATTCAAGGGTCATTGTTATCTTCCAGAGAAGGTGTAAAATATTCACCCTCTCCAGAAGCTGTACAGACAAACAACTTCATCTATTCCATAGGCCCTAGAACCTTTGGTAACAACCAGAAGGCAACTACAAATCTACACACATACCAAACAAAAAAAATCAGTAACATTTGCCATCTACATTAGGGGAGTCCTCTTTATGAAGGACTCTTGAAATGTTACCACTGGCATAAGGGACCCTAGAACCTTCGGTAATTTACCAAGGGAAAGAGTCAAAATAACAATCAGAAGATAGTCTGGCACAGTTTATACCAATACAGGGCATTGTAGGACCTTCACTATGTGTTACTCAGTCTCCAGGATCAACTTAACATGCTCATAGGAATCCAGGAATATTGACATCTATACAAGGGGTTGAGAAACATTCTCTGTCTCCTAGAGAGGCTATTAGACTGCCCCAATATGAAATTATAAATCTAGAAACTTGCCATCTGAACAAAGACCTATGAAAAATTTCAATTATTTTCAGAAGACTTCTAGGCATTGTCTTTGTAGATCTTGGAAACATTTTCCATCTCTTCAAAGACTCTGAGGTCTTCTTCATCTATGCAGGGCATATAAAATAATAATTATCTTCCTCAGGGACTGTGAAAATCTGCATCAGGTTTGCAGAAACCTTCCCAAATTATTTCAGGGACTCTGCCTACTCTGAGATGGGAGCAGAGACCTTTAGAACATTCTGTGTCTGTCCAGGGGAATCTGAGTTCATTGACATCTACTCCAGGGTCTCTAAAGCATTCAGCATCATTCCAAAATAAACCAGGGCAGTTATCATGCATCATAGACTCTCAGGATACCTTGTTATCTGTCCAAGAGACTACAGGCCCTTTGCCTTTTTCCTCAATACCTACAAGGCATTCACTATATGATCAAGGATATAGGGGAATCTTATTTAGCAGTGTCAAGGGATCTAGCATATTTTCTATCTACCAAACTTTGCATATCTGCTTAGGGAACTCTGGACATATCAACATATACTCAACGGTCTCTCCAGCAGTCACCATCTTCCCTAAAACTTCTGGGACCATTGAAGTCTCTCCAGTGAACACTTAAGTATTTTCCTTCTGTTTAAGATGCTTTGGGAATGATTCTATGTATGCCAAGGACTACAGGAACATTGTCCCATGCCCCCAAAGCCTCTTTGACATTCTTCCCCATTACAAGCAAGTACAACCCATCCCCGATCTTTGCAAAAAGCTGTGGGAAATTGCCTTTATTCATAATCAACTCTGGAAATGAATGCATTATCACAAGGTTCTCTATTATGCTTGCCATCTATTCAAATGCTTGGATAAGCTACCCTATATGAAGAAGTCACTTTGGGACTTCTCAAAACTGCAAAGGGAACTGAAAAACATTTGCCTCATACAACTACATATAACCTCAGAGGCTTTGGATTATAAACTGACTGGTAGTAACTGGGAATTTTTCCATCTGTCCAAGTGCCTCTGGTAATTTCCTTACCTGTACAAGGTACTTGCGGATCTTTGTCATCTGTACAAGGGGTTCTGGGAACTTCCCTATCTGCTGGTGGGTCTCTGAAACTACATCTAAATAAGAAACTGTAGAAATTGTCATCTGGTCAAAAGTCTTTGAAACATCCAACTCCTTCTCAGGAGTCTGAAGTTTTCTCAGTCTCTTCAACATTCTGTACAATGTTCAGCATCCTTCTCAAGGCCTACTGAACTTTTCTCATCCAACCAGGCTAATTAAGGAACTCTTTTATCTTTGCCGTGGTATTTAGAACATTTTACACCTGCATCAAGTGCTCAGGGACATCCTGTATCTACTCCAGGATCTCGAGGACCTTTGCTTTCTTCTCAGTGGCCCAATGCCCTTTGCACATCTGCAATGGGAACTTTGCAAGCGCAAAGTTCATCATCCATCCAAAGTATTTTGGAATCTGACATATTACACAAGGATTTTGAGACAATACAGACACAGAGTACATTGAGATATTTTTCATGTGGAAATATGTGGAATCTTTTTAATCTACTTCAGAGGTTATAGGGCCTTTCACATGAGCACCTCCAGGTGAATATCTGGGTCTTTCTGCATAAAAATAAGTGACTGTCATCTTCTCAATCTGATCAAGGATCTGTGGGACCTTGCCTATTAGCCAAAGGAACTCTGAGAGTATCCAAATATTAACAAGGGGCCATAAGGTCGTCCCAATCTGCTCAGGGTATTGGAGGGGACATTTCATACTTGCACAAGCCACACTAGGACACTCCATGTCTACAAAACAGATGCTAGAACATATTCCATCAAAACTAAGATCTTTGATTCAACACATAGTACACAAGTGCTACCATAATCTTTGCCTTCTGATCAAGTGCCTCTGGTAATTTCCTTATCTGCACAAGGAACTCTAGGATGTTGGTCTTCATCCCAAGGTACTCTGGGACATTTTCAATCTGCCTAGGGTCTTCAAAACTATACACTTCTGAACAAGGCACAGTACAAAATGTTACATCTACTCAAATATATTTGAAACATTAAACTTCTTTCCAGGCAGATCTGAGATTTTCTTCACCTTCACAACATATTGTACAACCTTCACCATCTTCCCTGAGATGTACTGGACTATCTAGGCAGGAAACTCAAGGGTCATTTAGGATTAAAGCAGAGTATGCAGAATATACCAAAGTTGCTCATGGGCATCCTGTTTCAACTCCAGGGATTCTAGGACCTATATTATCCTCTCAAGACACAAAGGAACTTTCCAGGCTTGCAGAGAAAACCCTGTGTGTTTAAAGTACTTTGTTATCTAACCAAAGGTATCTAGAATTTTACTATATCCATAGAGATTAGGGGACAATACAAATACACTCAGAGTACCTTGAGGCGTCACATGGGAGGGACAATATGGAATCTTCTCAATGTGCTTCAGGAACTACAGTAACTTTGCCATAATCACCTCCATTCATCATTTACTGAAAAAGGGGCAAGCAACTTTTTCATCAGGCCAAGGCTATATAGCACCTTTGCAAACAGCCCAGGGGCTTCTGAAACTTTTCATCTCAGCCCAGCCAATAATTCATACATGAAGATCTGTTGAGTGGATTCTAATACATTTTAGCACCTTCCCCAACAGTTTCAGAAACATATGAAGATTATCCATCTGCCTGAGGGAATTCCAGAATTTCCTGATCACTACAGGATATCTGGATTTTTCTCTATCAACAAAGTGACTCCATCATCTTCTCCATATGATCAAGAGGGTATGGGGAGTCACCTGTCAGCAGGTAGTCTGAAAATGTCTGAATCTGAAGAAATCACTCTAGGATCTAATCCATTTGTGCAGGGCCAAGGGGAAATTTTATATCTGCATTAGTCATATTTGGAGAGTCAATGTCTGCAAAACAGACTGTAGGATATTTGCCTCCAACCCAAGACCTCTTGGGTTTCCTCCAAATACTCCGGTACTCTTAGGATCTTTCCTGTCTGATCATGGGCCACTGGGATTTTCCTTATCTGCAAAGGAGATTTAGGATCTTGGTCATTTTCCCAAGGTGCTTTGCGACATTCCAGATCTGCCCAAGGATCTATAAAACTGTCCACATCTGAACAAGGGACTAGAGAAGCTCTGTAATAAAGTCAAAACACTGAATCATCCAATTTCTTTCCAGGCATCTACGAGACGTTCTCCATCCGACCAACATGCTGAACACTGTTTACCATCTTTCCCAAGGGCTACTGGACCTTTCCTACCTAAACCGACATTTCAAGAATCCTTTTTGTCTTTGCCACCAGATCAAGGACATTCCACATCTGCTCTAGGTTTTCAGCAGCATCCTCTATCTATGCAAAGAGTTCAAGAACCTTTGTTAGCCTCTTGGAAGCCCAAGGAATTTTCCAGGGCTGCAGATAGTACTTTGTGAAAAGTACTTTTTTTCTCCAACTGAAGTGTTCCAGGACCTTCAGCATATTCCATAGGGATTTGGGAACAATACAAACATACCCAGAGTACCTTGGGCCATTTGGCATGTGTGAGAGAGTATGTAGAATATTATCAATAAGTTTCAAAGACTAGATTTTCCAGAATCCCCTCCAGAATCTGGTAGAAACTAATCTACCCAAGGAGGTGCAGAATCTTTCCCATCTGGCCAAGGGCATCTATCACCTTTGCAATCAGCCTAGGAACTTCTGAAGCTCTCCATCTTTGCCAAGGCAATGGAGTATACATCAAAAACTTCTGAGGGTGCTCTTGAACCTCTAGGACTTTCCTTCTCAAAACAAGGCATTCAAGCATCTTCTTATTATGCTCAAGAAGCTGTGAGTCCCTTCCTATCTAAACAAAGGAACATATGTCTGTCCAAATCTACACAAAGATCTCTAGGAGATTCTCCATATGTCTAAGGGCCTCTAGTCCTTCTCAACATACTTCACTTCTACAGGAACACCATCCACTTCTACACAGCTCACAGTAGCATATTCATCATTTACCACAGTGTTTCAGAAATGGACCAACAATGTTCCAACAAAGGGAGGGACTTTGAAATCTGTCCAAGGGTCTATGAAAATTTACATAATTGCACAAGGCTCTCTAGACTCTTTGCCATCTCCCCAGGGGCCATGAAGATATTTAATATCTCTACTATATGCATGGAAATCTTCAACAACTGCACCAGTGCATGCAGTATCTGATCATGTGCCTATGGAACTTTTAGTATGTGGCAAAGTTAGTTCCTTTTCTTCTTCTCAAAGGCTTTTGGATCCTCCCCTTTCCATAGAAGAGAATTTTGATCTCTTTGCACTTACACAAGGTACTCTAGGACCTTCTGCTTCGTGCCAGGGACCACATAAGTCTTTGAAGTTTGAGCAAATGGTCCATTAAACAGATTCATATGCTTCAGACTCTTCAGAATCTATGCCTTCTTTCAAAAGTCACATGGTAATTTCTTTATCTGGACAAGGGACTCTAGGATCTGTATCATTTTCCCTAGGGTCTTTTGAAAAACCATTATCTGTTCATGTGCGATCAGGACCTTTGTTTTCTGTCCAAGAAGCTGGCATACACTGCCTGCCTTCATAGGGCACTCTGAAAGTTTCTACCTGTACACAGGGCAAGCCAGGAATATCCAATGCATCACCAAAAGATGGAACCTTCATCATCTACCCAAATGGATTTCAGAGTATCTCATCCTGTCTCTTTGTCTCTGAGACCACCCATGTCTGCCTAGTGTGTTCTGGAATCATCAACATCTTCCCAAGGGACAGCAAAACTTTCACCAGATGCTTTGAGGAATAGAGAAATTTTGTCCTGTAAAAAAGATGATCTAGGATTCAGGCCTGGATTTTCCCAATCTTCCCCAGGCAAATTAAGTTTTACCATCTTCCCAAAGGGTTCTCAAATCTGTTCTATCTACCTCAATGTCTGAAGCAAATTTGCTATTTTCCTCAGGGGTTCCATACTTTTAAAAATTTGCCTTCAGACAACAACACAAAAGTCCTTCAGGTTCGGAAGTAGGCAGCAGATTTATCAGGAGGACTCCTAGCATGTTGGAGATTAGTAACACCACAGACTGGCCTGCATGATGTGGATGTTCTAGGTTCCCATGAAGAATGAGTAAGGAAGTATTCTGGCCTTCCCTGCTGCCCAAATTGACCCTTGATATTCACCTGCTACTCATGAGGCTATTTGACCGCCCCACCTACTTTCTCCAATACAATATGAGACTTTCTGCCTCTAAAGAATGGTATCCTTAATAGTTCCTGCTTGTGGGTGTCTCAGACATTCTCCCTCTGTCTAATGGTCCTCCAAATTTTGTTTCTGACAATGTCTCCTCAGATATATTCCTTCAGAACCAGGAAGATTTACACTTTGCTCAATGTCTGAAGTGGAGCTCAAATCAGTCTAAAGAGTTCAAGGGGTCTTCAGGTATACTCTGTCTAAACTAGGAATCCAAATGGATTACATTAATTCTCAAACAGGGTTCAGACCTATCACTTCAAGATCAAAGATCTTCCAAACTACTGTATGGACCAATGAGGCTTCTGATCTGTCTATTCAAAACCAGGGATCTTCAGATATTCCTAAATACCCCAATTGGCCTTAATCTTATCTGTCTAGAAGCAATGTGGCTCACAAATTTCACCAATAACTGAAGGGGTTTCAGATGTACCCTCTCGACTGGATAGGTATTAGGCACTCCTTAGTGTTCAAGGGACCATTGGCACACCATTCCTTTGAGAACCAGGAAACCTCAGGCATTCACTAACTGCCTAAATGGACTTCAGACTTACCCTTTCAGAACCAGGGTGTCACACACATTCTCAATGACTGAAGGTGTACTGAGACATACAACTTTCTAAGCAAAGGAACTCAGACCTCCTCAATGTCCCAAGAGGCCACATGTATAGAATCAATGTGCAATAGAATTTCTGCAGTCACAATGGGGCTTCAGTCCTAGCCTTCTAGAATCAGAACAATTTCTGCCTCCAGATAATAACTCTATCAAATCTTCTATATGAACCCTCAGAATTAACCTAACACATGACTTCAAGGGGGCTGACACCCTGCTTGAACATCTTCTGAAGATGGTCTTAAACTTAATTCTTCCAAACATAATAGCCCCTGACATTAATGGTATGACAAAGGAAGAGAGCTATAAAATACTGTCTTTGAATAAAAACACTTTAGTCTTCTTTAGCAGAGATTTGAGACATGCTCCTCTGATGAAGCAAGCTGTAGAGGTCACACTGTGCACTAGGTGTATACCTCAAATGTTCATGCTCTCTTGAAGAGTGCTTGATTCTGAATCCCTGTGTGCAAGAAAGCATAGGAGCTTCTCTTTCTGTTCATAGCTGACTCAGGTATACCATCCAACTAAGAGACATCAGATCTTATTGGATATGAATATACTTTAACACCAAAAAAATATCCTTTGAGAACTCTGAATTTAAGTCCATGGCTAATGCAGGAGGGGACCCTCAGTCTTATCCAATGCCTTCTGTCTTTAAGCTTCTCACAAGAATGATACCTGTGTGGCTCACAGTAAGTTTAAGCAGGAAACAGATCCAAGGACATTGAACCAACCTGTCAAAAGAAACTGCAATTTGCTGTCAAGCTTGCATTGTAGTACCCAGAGACAAGAGTTTCATAGAGTTATCTGAAGACATGGAGGTTTGGAGTGTCTGGACCATTCTCCTCTACAGAAAGTAAAAATAGGGATATTCTACTTCTGTCCTACATGGTCTAGGATCTTTCTCTGCTAGGGACAGTATACAATGACAGGGACTGCCTACAGTAGACTGGGATGGAGACACCTCAGAAGCCCACAACAGCTCCTTGTAGAAAAGGATGGCATCTGGGACCTTGAGAAACAAGAGACAGATCTCTCCTAGGGACCCTCATCTGAAATAATTGACTGCCTGAAGTAGGCCAGGATGGAGACATCTCAGTAGCCTGAGACAGCTCTTTATAACAAAACATTTGTTCCCATTTCTCCTACCCTTAATCCCGGACAACAATTGTATGGATTTCATTTGTTCATGACTGCTTTTTAGTTGGCCATGGTGTATATAATTATTCTATATGACTTTCCTACTTCTTTCTTCTTCTGCTCTGGTGAATTCTGTGAAACTAGATGTTCCCTGATGTAATGATTCTTAAACAATTAAAAATTGAGACATGGGGCACAGCACACACAGTCCTAATAACCCAGGTGCATGTTGTGTGTTCTCATCTTGGGAACAATGTAATAACTACACAATGGTAGTTCCAGATAAATGCCTGACTTACAAAGAAAGTTTAAAGAAATTATTAGAAAATAAAATAGAGAATATCATACTAAGTGAGGTAACCCAGACTCAAAAGGTGAATCATGGTATGCACTCACTAATAAGTGGATATTAACCTAGAAAACTGGAATACCCAAAACATAATCTACACATCAAATGAGGTACAAGAAGAAAGGAGGAGTGGCCCCTGGTTCTGGAAAGACTCAGTGAAACAGTATTCAGCAAAACCAGAACGGGGAAGTGGGAAGGGGTGGGTGGGAGGACATGGGAAGAGAAGGGGGCTTGCGGGACTTTCGGGGAGTGGGGGGGCTAGAAAAGGGGAAATCATTTGAAATGTAAATAAATTATATCGAATAATAATAATAAAAAAAAAGAAAAGAAAATAGAGCCAAAATTGGGACCCCAAGAAAGAAAAAAATACCTTTTAAAGTTATGAAATAAGTTTTATGCAACATTTGAGAGTGGTTCCTGGATAAGCACCTATAGAATATGTAAAATCTCATATTAGTAACCTAAGTCAAAACACTGGGACTCTTAGGAGAGCCATTGTATACAATGTTCAGAAGCAGAAAGCTAGCATAACTACTACTGAGTTAAGGGTTAACTTGATTCTTTCTGGCCACTGCCTGACAACTTTGCCCATGTCATTTATCATTAGAGCTTCACAAGAAAATACAAGTAGCAGAGTTCTGAGCTCTGAAGTATAATAAGTTAAAGTTTAAATAATAAGTTTATAATTATTATTACTTTGGTTATAGGCCTGGGAATAGAGATGCTTGAAACTTTGGGGAACAATTGTAATTCTTGATTCTTTGTTGGATGTGGCTATTCTTTTGAATTTGATTTGACAGTGATTATACAATGTCTTTTTATCTGCTTTTAGAGTATCAATAAAAAGACTGGGTCAGGAAAAAGGCTAGAAAACATATAGAGAACAAATGAGAAGTATGTGAGGTAAATGTAGAGAACGAATGAAAACTGTGTGTATGTGTGAGAGAGAGAGAGAGCATGAGAAGAGCATGTGAAGAGAGAATGTGAAGAGTGAGTGAAGAGTGAATGTGTGAGGTGTGTATGGACAGTGTGTGTGTGAGTGAAAAAGGAGTACATGTAATGTGTGTCTGTGTGTGTGATCTGTGTGAAGAATGTGTCAGAGGGAAAGGGGAACACACACAGGGTTGTGTATGAACTCAGAGTTCAAAACAAGAAAAGCACACAGGAGAATGCTCAGTATGTGCAGCCTCGAGTTGCTAGCAAATGAGCGAGAAAAAGAGAGCAGAGAATAAGCATCCCCATTGTGGCAAGGGTGCATTGGTCAAAGAGCCTTGCTCCATCTGATTAGAGTTCACAGAAATAAAGAGGGCAGACTCATCCTGAAACCTCCTGCTACTTTTCTTGAATAAAGTCACCTGATATGGTGTGATATCATTCTGGCTCAGTTCTCTTTGGTTAAACCTAATTCTTAGGAGGCAGTCATGCTGAGACACATAACCAAGTTGTTCATGCATCCTTGTATTTATAGTTTGTTTCTTGCAGACTCAGCTAAACATATGGATAACCTAGATGGAAGAAAGTTAGAAGGTGAGGCAATATTAGGGTAGTGAATTTGATTTTTTAGCTCAGAGTATTATGTGATTTTTCACAGTCTGATTATTTCTCCTGACACTTGGACCTCAGAGCCTACTCTCTTTACAAGGATACTCACTCCTTCTTCCTTTGATTAAGGAAATAGCTGATGTCCCCACCGAAGCAATGGGGGACTCAGATCATTCCGGCTTTTCAAAGGAGGCTTAGATATTCATTTAATATGAGGAGACTCACACAAATTCCTGATATTATGGAGTGACCCTCAAACAATTTTTTTAAATATGTGGTTCCCTGACTTTTCTTCAATCTAAGGTAAACTTTTGGTTCAAATGTGATGCAATGAAGAACTCCTGACATACACACTCTGTCAATGAAGATGGCTGCATTCTATTTTCCTTGAACAAGGGGACTTTAAACACACACTTTCATTTCAAGGGGGCTTGATACAAATTCTTCTGATTAAGGAGGCTACAGACCAAGCTACTGACATGAAAACTCACTCAGATTTTCATTGTTTTAAGGAAACTCTAAATCAACATCAACTGACAAAGGTTTCCTCAGAGAATCTACCTCTATCCATAGAATCCTCAGGTCTATTCCTTTAAGAGGATTTGATATTTCCCTTCTGACCTTGGTATCTAGGCATGCCCAAATGAACAAAGAGACCACTTTGACCTCATGTCCTGGGACACAACAGTAAAAATTTCCCTTGATCTAACACCTTCCTTTAGGGTTCTCATCAGAAATGGAACATGTGATGATTTGTATATGTTTGGACCAAGGAGTGGCACTATCAGAAGGTATGTCCCTGTGGGTGTGGGTTTAAGGCCCTCACCATAGCAGCCTTAAGATTAAGATGTAAAACTCTCAGCTCTGTCTGCATCATGCCTGCCTAGATTCTGCTATGCTCCCACCTTGATGATGTTGGAGTGAACCTGTAAGCCAGCCCATTTAAATGTTGTCCAAGACTTGCCTTAGTCAGGGTTTCTGTTCACAGCCGTAAAAAGCCTAAAACAGAACAGTCCCAACTTTGTTGCCTATGCCTGTACTGCTGCTGAAAGGCTTGTGGAGTATACAGAGACAGGGATTACCAACCAACCTCTAAGAAAAAAAATTCTCTGATTTCTGGCATGTACACCTCAGAGTCCCAGAAGTCATGTGTATTCTGGAATGTGAAACATTTCCAAGTGAAGAGATATTTCCTGAACTTCCTTCCAACTGCCAAGGTAACTTTTTTGCTAGAGGGATTATGTGGCCTCTTTTTTTCTTCTCTACCATCCCAACACATTCTCCCTCTCAAAAATGGTGTGACTAAATGTGCAAATTTTCTAAACTGTGAAGATGTTCTTCCTTCACTGCACAATTTTGGTTAGGATACTTTCTTAACCCTTAAGTGGTTAGAGTCTTTAAGCTGATTCTTAGTCTGCTTCAGTCTTATACCCCTACACATCATTGCTTTACATCATCAATTTCTGTCCAATGTACCCTTTGTAAAAAACAAGGACCCAATATCAAACTTATATTACTGACAGTGCCTGAGATCATATCTCCCTGCCCAATGCCTAGAAATACAATGCCCATTTCCATTAAAAAATTCCTCAGAGATTATCCTCTCTGAACAAGGATACCAAAGCATTCTCTTTGTGATTAAGGGGGAGGGAGGGCTCAAACCTTCTACTTGACTGTATCTCACATCTATCAACTCATCAGAATAGGTCATCAGAACTACTCTGTTGCAATGGACTTCAAATTCACGCCCCTGCTCTGAAGAAAGGAGCCTTAGACTTACCTCATCATTCAAAAGGCTTCACAAACAAAAGATAATAATCCAACTTGTTGGAATAATGCAACAGCTGCCTGGCCTGTCACATAGTACACAAAATATATGGATATTCTAAATACTGAAAAAGAATTGAAAACTGATCAAGCAATACTGGAATTTTCTCTGTTCCACAAGGTTACATTTTGTCCAATGTGAAATGGTTTTTATTATTTTATTGAAAATAACCAGAGATTTTCTCCCCTCTGACAAATTGGTATAGATATTCTTTGCACAAAATTTCTCAGAAATTTTGCATTTGACCAGGGTACTTCAACATTCTTATTCCCATGAAATCAGCCAAATTACTTCTTTAATGAAGGGCACAACAATTCTACTTCTGTGCACAGATACCCAGATCCTTCCTCATCTTACATAGTGAGATTTATATATTCACAATAAAGAGTGCTCCAGAGCTGGCCTGTGTGATCGAGGAAATCCCACAGATTCCCCATCTTCCCAGTGCATTTCTTACCTACAACTTCTAATTTCCGTAGCCTGGGAAGCACTGTTATAACCTTAGAGTTTCCTCAGCACTCCAGATTGAGCTCCCAAACAGAAGAGTGTAAGGCAAAGGTAAATAAGACTACTGTATTCATTGTGTTCCATTAGACAGAGATGTCCAGTCCTACATGCAGAGGAATAAATAGATGGACATATATTTGTGGAAGGCACTGAGCCAGAGACTACTGCATTGTGATCTCTTAGAAGACTTTTAAGACTGCTGTCTGCCTGCTACAGACATTCAGAAGATGCTTATTCTAGATTGTGATTTCAAGTTTGGAACTGATAAAGGAGTGAGTGCATGGAATGTCTTATAATTCTCAAGGTATCAATCAAAATTCAACTTCTGCTCAATAAGGATGCAGACATAAGACTGAGAGAGGCTGAGACTATTCCATAAAATCCTGGGGAGCTCTTATCTCATCCTTCTACTTAGAGCATCTTAGATCTATCACCTGTCCCCAGAAGGGCAGCAACAATTCCTCTTCTGCACACAGATAAATTAGATATGCCTCCACCTATCCAAAGAAGTCTGAGTATCATTTTTTACTCAGTTGGCTATTAGACTATTCCCTCTCCCTAAGTATACTCGAAGTATTATTCTTCTGATCAAAGGATCTTGCCTGTTCTAATGGCAAGTTACACTCCACCAATATATAAAAAGGTTCTCAGACCTTCTGAATATGCCTCTGTGGGAATGGACTTACTAGGTGTATTTAACTGGGCCTCAGACCCTTCTGTTATGACAAAAGTGATTCCAGTCTACTGCCTCCTATTTACCAGGGTGCCTCAGATCTAATTTTACTCAAGCAATCTTTAAATATGGCTTTTTGACAATGGAGGACCTTCCATTGTCCTCCTCTGATGCAGGATCATCAGATATTCCTCCCTGAAACTTCAAGTCATATACTAATTCAGTTAATCTGAAGGGACATACAGACTACACAGTCTTAAAGTACCATAGCACATGCATAGCAAGTGCAGCCCAGAACAGGAGCTCACTGCCTCAGGGCAGAATCTAAAGTGATGTGCCCCCCATAATTCATATCTAGACCTAATATTTGAACATACACTTGAGAAGGAGACAAGTATGGGACTATCATCCAGATTTTTGATGAATATTCAGGCTATTTCCTGATCTGGCATCACATTCACTACAGTAGACAGGTGCTCTAGTGTCTGATGAGGAGCTGGATGCTGATAAGTCAGTACCTGGAATATGGTCCACTACATGAGGTAGGCTGAGACACTTATCTCATATAAAAGAAAGAATATGCAAATTTCCAACTCCACCCAAACTAAATTTACCTCTATAAAGGGCTCTCAAGTTTCCCTTCTCCCCCAAGAAGTCCTCAGATATTTCCCCTCTAACCCTATGGGTCTTATATTTTCTCCATGGTTCTTTGGTTCTCATTTCCTCCCCATGCTCCTTGACTGCTCACCTCTGACCCACTGATCCCTAATTGTGCATCTTTGTCTAGTGTTGGGGACATTCAGGGTCTGAACATAAGGCCTTCTGTACTGCCCATATTGTCTACAGGCTTCTCACATACACTCTATCTGACTAATGGTCCCATTAGTTTGATCTTCAAACTCTACCTCACCAAGGTACTTCAGACACTCCTTTCTGTGAAGTGGAGTCTCTATAATAGCATCTTTATCTAAACAGCCTCTGGTTTTACCTTCTGGCTAAGCAGGCCTACCAATTTGCTTAAAGAGACGTCACATTTACACAGTGTGGTCAAAGAGGCCTTGGAAATTCTCCTACTCATTAATATCATAATCCTACCCTCATGACTGAGGTCTCCAGAGCAGCAAGGAGAGGCTGGAATAGCAGTAAACATCTTCAGGGCATTTGTTATCAATGGAGTAGTCCCAAACTTAGTGCCCAGGAACTGATGTTTGAACACAAACCTGCAGGGCTGACAAAGCATTAGATATCCACCCACACTCTCAGATCAATATTGAGATTGCTGCTGATAATTTGTTGATGTGTTAGTTATCTACTGGCATAAAAACTAGCAACTAATTCCTTAGATGTTTCATATATTCCACCCTATTTGGAAAAGAAATGATGCATATTTTTCCTATAGTTTCAAAGGCATACCGCTACGTAATTATATTTTACAAAGGTAATCATTTTAATCAATATTCATATATTTATTTTATGTGCAAAACTCTTCTGCTGTGTTGTTGTCCACCTAATGACAGTTTCTTTGGCCTCATTTGGAAGATCTTTTTTTTAACTGATGTGTCTTAAAAAGATGTGTCTTGGAGCTGTATAGAGGGTGCATGATTAAATATCTTCAGCAGCATAACTACCTTTGTAGCATTTTTGTCTATTAGATTATAAATATCAGTTAGTACACAGTGATATCAGAAGCAATGACAAATTGGAAAGCAGAGTTTTAAGAGTGTAATCCCTAAAAATAGCCAGAAACAAAAGATAGCCTAATAAGCAAATACATGTGCATGAAATTAACAGGGTGTTTGTGTGTGTGTGCATGTATGTATGTGTGTGTGTGTGTGTGCGCGTGCGCGCGCGCGCGTGTGTGTGTGTGTGTGTGTGTGTGTGTGTGTGTGTAGTTTTGTATAAGACTTTGAAGGCTGAATGTCCAATCTTTTTTTTAATATTTTTATTTTCTATATTCTTTGTTTACATTCCAAATGATTTCCCCTTTCCCAGATCCCCCCTCCCCATATGTCCCATAAATCTTCTTCTGTCCATCCCTTCTCTAATCATCTCCCTCCTTTTTCTCTGTACTTATATTCCCTTCCAATGCTAGATCAATCCTTTCCAGGATCAGGACCCTCTCCATATTTCTTCATGGGCATCATTTGTTATGCAATTTGTGCCTTGGGTATTCAGGGCTTCTGGGCTAATTAATATCCACCTATCAGAGATTGCATTCCATGTGTATTCTTTTGTGATTGGGTTACCTCACTTAGGATGATATTTTCCAGATCAAACCACTTGCCTAAAAATTTTGTGAATTCATTGTTTCTAATTGCTGAGTAGTATTCCATTGTGTAAATATACAACATTTTCTGTATCCATTCCTCCTTTGAGGGGCATCTGGGTTCTTTCCAGCTTTTGGCTATTGTAAATAAAGCTGCTATGAACATAATGGAGCATGTGTCTTTATTGCATGCCGGGGAATCCTTTGGGTATATGCCCAGGAGAGGTATAGCAGGGTCCTCTGGAAGTGTCATGTCCAGTTTTCTGAGGGACCTCCAGAGTGAATTCCAAAATGGTTGTACCATCTTACAGCCCCACCAGCAGTGGAGGAGTGTTCCTCGTTCTCCACATCCTCGCCAACACCTGCTGTCTCCTGAGTTTTTGACCTTAGCCATTCTGACTGGTATTAGGTGAAACCTCAGGGTTGTTTTGATCTGCATTTCCCTAATGACTAATGATGTTGAGCACTTCTTAAGGTGCCTCTCGGCCATCCGAACTTCTTCAGGTGAAAATTCTTTGTTTAGATCTGTACCCCATTTTTAATAGGGTTATTTGGTTCTCTGGGGTCTAACTTCTTGAGTTCTTTGTATATATTGGATATTAGCCCTCTATCAGATGTGGGGTTGGTGAATATCCTTTCCCAATTTGATGGTTGCCGTTTTGTCCTTTTAACAGTGTCCTTTGCCTTACAGAAATTGTGTAATTTTATGAGGTCCCATTTGTCAATTCTTGATCTTAGAGCATAAGCTATTGGTGGTCTGTTCAGGAACTTTTCCCCTGTGCCCATGTCATCAAGGGTCTTCCCCAGCTTCTTTTCTATTAGTTTCAGTGTGTCTGGTTTTACATGGAGGTCCTTAATCCACTTGGAGTGAAGTTTAGTACATGGAGATAAGAATGGATCAATTCGCATTCTTCTGCATGCTGACCTCCAATTGAACCAGCACCATTTGTTGAAAAGGCTATCTTTTTTCCACTGGATGTTTTTGGCTCCTTTGTTGAAGATCAAGTGACCATAGGTGTGTGGATTCATTTTTGGATCTTCAATTCTATTCCATTGGTCCGCTTGTCTGTCACTGTACCAATACCATGCAGTTTTTAATACTATTGCTCTGTAGTATTGCTTGAAGTCAGGGATACTGATTCCCCCAGAATTTCTTTTGTTGTTGAGAATAGTTTTAGCTATCCTGGGTTTCTTGTTATTCCAGATGAATTTGAGAATTGCTTTTTCTAACTCTGTGAAGAACTGAGTTGGGATTTTAATGGGGATTGGATTGAATCTGTAGATCATTTTTGACAAGATGGCCATTTTAACTATATGAATCCTGCGGATCCACGAGCATGGCAGATTTTTCCATTTTCTGAGGTCTTCTTCGATTTCTTTCTTCAGAGACCTGAAGTTCTTGACATATAGATCTTTCACTTGTTTGGTTAGAGTCACACCAAGATACTTTATATTGTTTGTGGCTATTGTGAAGGGTGTCATTTCCCTAACGTCTTTCTCAGCCTGCTTATCCTTTGAGTATAGAAAGGCAACTGATTTGCTTGAGTTGATTTTATAACCAGCCACTTTGCTGAAGTTGTTTATCAGCTGTAGGAGTTCTCTGGTGGAGGTTTTCGGGTCACTTAAGTAGACTATTATGTCATCTGCAAATAGTGATAATTTGACTTCTTCCTTTCTAATTTGTATCCCCTTGACCTCCTTATGTTGTCTAATTGCTCTAGCTAGAACATCAAGTACTATATTGAAAAGATATGGAAAGAGAGGACAGCCTTGTCTAGTTCCTAATTTTAGTGGGACTGCTTCAAGTTTCTCTCCATTTAGTTTGTTGTTGGCTTCCAGTTTGCTGTATATTGCTTTAACGATGTTTAGGTATGGGCTTTGAATTCCTGTTCTTTCCAATACTTTTAGAATGAAAGGATGCTGGATTTTGTCAAATGCTTTTTCTGCATCTAATGAGATGATCATATGGCTTTTTTTCTTTGAGTTTGTTTATGTAATGGATAGCATTGATGGATTTCCTTATATTGAACCATCCCTGCATCCCTGGGATGAAGCCAACTTGATCATAGTGGATGATCGTTTTGATGTGTTCTTGGATTCAGTTGGCAAGAATTTTATTAAGTATTTTTGCATCAATATTCATAAGAGAAATTGGCCTGAAGTTCTCTTTCTTTGTTGGATCTTTGTGTAGTTTTGGTATCAGCGTAATTGTGGCTTCATAGAACGAGTTGGGTAGAGTTCCTTCTCTTTCTATTTTGTGGAATAGTTTGAAGAGTATTGGTGTTAGGTCTTCTATGAAGGTCTGGTAGAACTCTGCACTGAAGCCATCTGGTCCTGTACTTTTTTTGGTTGGGAGACTTCCTATGACCCTTTTTATTTATTCAGGTGTTATGGGGCTGTTTAGTTGATCTATTTGATCCTGATTTAGTTTTGGTGTGGGATATCTGTCTCAGAAACTGTCCATTTCCTCCAGATTCTCCAGTTGTTTTGAGTATAGGCTTTTGTAGTAGGATCTAATGATTTTTTGAATTTCCTCAGTTTCTGTTGTTATATCTCCCTTTTCATGTCTAAGTTTGTTAATCTGGATACTGTCTGTGTGTCCTTTGGTTAGTCTGGCTAAGGGTTTATCTATCTTGTTGATTTTCTCAGAGAGCCAGCTCCTGGTTTTGTTGATTCTTTGTATGGTTCTCTTTGTTTCTACTTGATTGATTTCAGCCCTGAGTTTGATGATTTCCTGCCTTCTACTCCTCCTGGGTGAAATAGCTTCTTTTTGTTCCAGGGCTTTCAGGTGTGTCATTAACCTGTTAGTGTATGCTCTCTCCATTTTCTTTTTGGAGGCACTCAGGGATATGAGTTTTCCTCTTAGCACTGCTTTCATTGTGTCCCATAGATTTGGGTATGTTGTGTCTTCATTTTCATTATGTTCTAAAAAGTCTTTAATTTCTTTCTTTATTTCTTCGTTGACCAAGGTATCATTGAGTAGAATATTGTTCAGTTTCTACGTGTATGTGGGTTTTCTGTTGTTTTTGTTGTTATTGAAGACCACTTTTACTCCATAATGATCTGATAGGAGGCATGGGATTAATTCGATCTTCTTATATTTGTTGAGGTCTGTCTTGTGACCAATTATATTGTCTATTTTGGAGAAGGTACCATGAGGTGCTGAGAAAAAGGTATATTCTTTTGCTTTAGGATAGAATGTTCTATATATATCTGTTAAATCTAATTGGTCCAAAGCCTCAATTAGTTTCATTGTGTCCCTGTTTAGTTTCTGTTTTCCTGATCAGTCCATTGAGGAAAGTGCAGCGTTGAAGTCACCCACAATTATTGTGTTAGCTGCAATGTGTGCTTTGAGCTTTAATAAAGTTTCTTTTATGAATGAGGGTGCCCTTGCATTTGGAGCATAGATGTTCAGGATTGAGAGTTCTTCTTGTTGTATTTTTCCTTTGACCAGCAAGAAGTGTCCCTCAGAGTCTCTTTTGATGACTTTGGGTTGAAAGTCAATTTTATCTGATATTAAAATGGCTACTCCAGCTTGTTTCCTGAGACCATTTGTTTGTAAAATTGTCTTCCAGCCTTTTACTCTAAGGTATTTTTTGTCTTTGACATTGAGGTGTGTTTCCTGTAAGCAGAAAAATGTAGGGTCCTGTTTACGTATCCAGTCAGTTAGTCTATGTCTTTTTATTGGGGCATTGAGTCCATTGTTTTTAAGAGATATTAAGGAATAGTGATTGTTGCTTCCTGTCATTTTTGACGTTATTTTTTAAATTTGATTGGTTAACTTCTTTTGGGTTTGATGAAAGGTTACTATCTTGCTTTGTCCAGGGTGAAGTTTCCCTCCTTGTATTGGTGTTTTCCTCCTATTATCCTTTGTAGGGCTGGGTTTGTGGATAATTATTGGGTAAACTTAGTTTTTTCATGGAATATCTTAGTTTCTCCATCTATGGTGATTGAGAGTTTTGCTGGGTATAGTAGTTTTGGCTTTCATTTGTGTTCTCTTATAGTCTGCATGAGATCTACCCAGGACCTTCTAGCCTTCATAGTCTCAGGTGAAAAGTCTGCTGTGATTCTGATAGGTCTTCCTTTATATGTTACTTGGCCTTTTTCTCTTACTGCCTTTAATATTCTTTTTTAGTACATTTGGTGTTTTGATTATTATGTGATGGGAGGTATTTCTGTTCTGGTCCAGTCTGTTTGGAGTTCTGTAGGCTTCTTGTATATTCATGGGCATCTCTCTCTTTAGGTTAGAGAAGTTTTCTTCCATAATTTTATTGAAGATATTTGCTGGCCCTTTAAGTTGTAAATCTTCACTCTCATCTATGCCTATAATCCTTAGGTTTCATCTTCTCATTGTGTCCTGGATTTCCTGGATATTTTGGGTTACCAGCTTTTTGCATTTTGCATTTTTCTTTAACTGTTGAGTCCATGGTTTCTATGGTATCTTCAGCATCTGAGATTCTTTCTTCTATCTCTTGTATTCTGTTGTTGATATTTGCATCTATGTCCCCTGATTTCTTCCCAAGGCTTTCTATCTCCAAAGTTGTCTCCCACTGAGTTTTCTTAGTTGTTTCTTGTCCCGACCACCCTCACTGGCAAGGAATGGTGCAACGCAGGAAGATCTTCTCCAAGAAGTTTACTCAGGATCCCTGTACAAGCTTCTTCTGACCCTGGAGAGAATAAGCCAAGCCCTTAAATACTAATAGCTAGCCAATCAGGCTTAGCCACGTGGGCATTGCTGATAGGCTGTATCCACGCGGAAGGCACAAGACTCAACAGCCTCCACCCAAATAAGGAGTTGTTTATGATGGGGAGCCCGCCAGCGGGAAGGCAGAAAGCAGAAACCCATGCCATTGTATGGGCAAGGTAGCAAGCAGCTCCCTACAGTTCCTCCTTTTTCTTTTTAAACACGCATTCAGGCTAGAGTAGAGGTTTGACCTCTGATATATCGTTTGCCCATCGGGTGGACTCATGAACCTTGTTTCGACGCCCTTCTGAGCCATCAGCCCAGTGGATTTTGTCAAACCCGTCCGGTACCTTTTGCTCAGAGATGGATTCTGGGGTACCAACCCATGTGCAGTCAAACAGGCTCCCCTCAAGTGCTCTCCAGTCATGGGCCCCTGAGTGCAGTACTTAGCCTCGCATCCTGAGCGTGGATAGCATCTTATTAGGCCTTCATGGCTGCCAGCCAGGCCTGGGAGGACTGTCCAGCTTCAATGGCTGTGAATGCCTGTACCATCATTGCAGCCTGTCTTTGTTGGATAAACCTCATTCTGCAGATGCACCACAGGCAAACAATTGAAAGTACTATCAAAAGGATGGCAAGGGCATACTTTTCATTTACACTTCCCTCCTCTTTATCTAAAGGTGAATAAGGTATATCAAGAGACTTGTTAGAACTAAAAGGACAAGGAAACAGCTTTGCATCATGGCATATCGGCATGGGTCTCGGGAACACCGAATCGCCCATCTTGGCTCCATCTACAACAGCATCAACGTCTCGCTGAGAATCAGTAACAGCAGGAGGATCTTCATTTTTATTGCAGCGTCTGGTCAGTCGCTCAGGCACCCACAGTGGATCTTGTTTTGTCCGAGGAAACACACAAACAGAACCTCTTGCCCATGCCAACACTGGATCAGGGCCATGTCATAATCCAGTAAGCACATCCTTCCATTTAACATAACCCTTCAAGGTATTATTAGGGCATTGGTGCCGATCAGCTGCAGCCAAACCATCATTATCCAGATTCAAAAAAGTTAAAGTACATAATGCCAATGAGAGTCGTTCTTTGGGTGTTCTACCATACCCAATTCTCTCTTTTTGTTTTGTTAAACATTCCTTAAGGGTACGATGAGTACGTTCAACAATGCCTTGGCCCTGAGGATTATAGGGTAGACCATGATTCAAGATTATATTTATTTGCTTGCAAAAGGATTGAAAAGACTGAGCTGTATAGGCAGGGCCATTGTCTGTCTTAAGCTGTTGAGGTTGCCCCCATGCCACCCATGCTTCAAGGCAATGTGTAATAACGTTACGTGTCTTCTCTCCACTCAAGGCTGTAGCATGAATGATGCCAGAACAAGTATCCACAAAAACATGAACATATTTTAAAGTTCTAAATTCAGAAATATGAGTAACATCCATCTGCCAAATTTTTAAAGGTAGCAAACCTCTTGGATTAATTCCTAAACTAGGGGGATGATTATAAATAGCACATTGTTGACATTCAAGCACAGTTTGTCTGGCATCTGCTCGGGATAATCCAAACCTTCGTTGCAAAGTCTTTGAAGGAACATGAAATTGCTTATGAAAATTTCCGGCATTTTCCAAAACAGAACTCAAAAAGGCATATTCCATTCTAGTGCAATGATCAACCAGATCATTTCCTTCACTTAATGGGTCAGGCAAGCCTGTATGAGCTCGAATATGTTGTATAAAAAACTTTGACTCTCTCAGCCAAATGATCTTTTGTAACTCTCTCAGTAATTGACAAACAGTACTGCTTTGTTTTATAGGTCCGGCCACCTCTAGAATTTTTACAGCATTTACCACATATGCCAAATCGGAAAGCAAATTGAAGGGAAAAAGGCATTTTTTAGACTTCCAAGACAATTTGCAACTCAACAACCTGTGGAGAATTTGGCTGGAATTGATACAGGACTGGTTTCTGATGTTCTACCATATACACCCCACATCCAGTTTTTGATCCATCTGTAAATATATTGGGAGCATCTGGCAAAGGATTTTGTGCAGTTACTTTTGGAAACACAACAGGATGTTCTTTAAAAAAGAAAAGCAAAGGATGCTTGGGATAATGATTATCTATAATACCATGGAAACTACAGCGCAATATGGCCCAGTCATCAATTGCTCCACATAATATTTGCACTTGAAAAGCAGTATATGGAATAATCAGGGAGGTTGGATATCTCCCAAAAAACTGCACGCACTGTTGTATTCCATTAAGGGCCAATTTTGCAACAGCAGTGGGGTAATGCTCTATGGATTTTGCTGGTGAGGCTTTAGGATGAATCCATAATAAGGGTCCTGCCTGCCATAACAGCCCTGTAGGCTGCAAAAGGGTAGGCAGAATGCACAGGATGATATCCAAGTCCTCTGTGCAACGATATAGTACTGCATCCTGTAGTCCTTGCTCTACCTTCCTCAAGGCCACTCCAGCCTCCTTAGTTAATTGTCTAGGAGAATACAGGGTTGAATCACCGGCCAAAAGATTGAATAATGGCCTTAATTCATAATTAGGTATTTTCAAATAACTTCGGATCCAGTTTATATCACCCAACAACTTCTGAAAGTCATTAAATGTCTTGAGATTATCCTTTCTAATTTCAATCTTTTGTGGAACTACTGTAAGAGGATCCAATCTTGCTCCCAAATAAGAGACTACACTGGTTTTTTGAACCTTATCAGGGGCAACAAACAATTGCTTTCTTCTCAATAATCTTATTAGCTCTTCATAAGCCTGATCCAAAACCTTCTCATCTTTATTACTTGGAAGGATATCATCCATGTAGTGGATGCATCTTACTCTGGAATATTGCTCCCTTAGAGGAGCGATGACAGCATTCACAAATACTTGACACATAGTGGGGCTATTAGCCATGCCCTGGGGTAACACTTTCCATTCATTCCTTTTATCAGGTTACTCATGATTACGGGAAGGGATGGTAAATGCAAACCGCTCCCTGTCTTTAATGCAGAGGGGGATTGAAAAGAAACAGTCTTTTATATCGATTACTATGACTGGCCAATATGGCTAGGTAAGGCAGACAACAAGGGAAGGCCTCGCTGCACTGGACCCATCACTTGCATTTGTTGATTAATAGCGTGGAGGTCATGAAGCAGCCTCCATTTTCCTGTTTTCTTTTTTATAACAAAAATGGGTGTGTTCCAAGGAGATACTGAGGTTTGAATGTGCCCAAGGGAGAGCTGTTCACTTACTAAGGAATGAGCTGCTGCAAGCTTTTCAGAGGAAAGGGGCCATTGAGGAACCCACACAGGTTCCTCTGTCTTCCATGTGATGGGAATACCCTCCTCAATGGCCCCTAGGAAAAACCCAGACCTTGCCAATTGGGTCTTTGTTGAGCAACAACTGGGCTAGTCCTTCCTTGTAAAAATTTCCCAATGCTCCTTCCAGGGTAATGCTCCATCTGCTTCATGAGTTGTTGCGAGACTTCTGAATATTCATTGATTAATTTATAGCCCATATTCTTCAGCAAATCCCTCCCCCATAGGGTGATTGGCAAATCTAAGACATAGGGCTGTATTATGCCAGAGTGTCCTTCCTGATCTTGCCACTTGAGCTGTCTTGAACTAATATCCGGGGCCTTTGCATAACCCAAGCCCTGTAGCATTTGAGAGGCAAGCTTGCCGGCCAATCCTTTTTAGCTATTATGCTTTTGTCAGCTCCAGTGTCCAGTAGTCCCTGAAATCGTCTATTTTCAATTTGCAACTCTACAATGGGGCACTGGTCTAAATCCAGTGCCAAAAATGTAAAGTCATTGCCGGTGGATACGAACCTTTTTTTCCCCCTATTTATTTTCTGAGCTGGAAACTTTGCATGCAAACTAGGGAGCACAATGAGCTGAGCTATTCTATCTCCTGGGGAAATAACTGTAATTCCTTTTGGGGACTCTACCTTTATCTTGACTATTCCTTTAAAATCTGGATCAATAATCCCTGGGTGCACTATTAAGCCTCTCAAAGCAGTGGATGATCTACTAATGAGTAGGCCCACAGTATCACATTCATTAAGAAATATCTCTAAGGTCGATTTCTTGATCTTTAAATTCTTTGATAAAAGCAGCTCCTGAATAGCCAGAAAAATTGAATGAGACTGTGAGGTCCCCATTTTAAAAATTAAGGCTCTAAGTCCTTTTACTTGCGATCACCTGGGGTGCACATCGGTCAGCAAAACCAGAACACAACTCCCCATAAAAGAACACAGGCAAAAATGTAGGACACTGCTATCAGAGCAGGGTCCATAAATTGTAACCCTTTAATTTTCACTAGGTCGCTAATCCACGAACTTAAACCTCGGTCCACAAGACCGCGGAATTTACATTCGGTTTGCTTTCCACAAACTTTTTGCTCCCTCTTTGTCTACAGAGAGGAGCAGGCTACCCGCTTTTCACGGTCCCTTATGTCCCAACATACCTTGTGAACTTACCAGTGCACTACCCTGACTGCAAGAAGTTCTGATCTTCAGACCCCCCTCCCCCAACGAGGAGAGTTCCCGGGTTTTGGCACCAGTTGTCGTGACCACCCTTGCCAGCAAGGAATGACACAACACAGGAAGATCTTCTCCAAGCAGTTTACTCAGGATCCCTGTACAAGCTTCTTCTGACCCCGGAGAGAATAAGCCAAGCCCTTAAATACTAATAGCTAGCCAATCAGGCTTAGCCACGTGGGCATTGCTGATAGGCTGTATCCATGTGGAAGGCGCAAGACTCAACAGGCTCCACCCAAATAAGGAGTTGTTTATGATGGGGAGCCCTCCAGTGGGAAGGCAGAAAGCAGAAACCCGTGCCATTTTAAGGGTGCAGTAGCAAGCAGCTCCCTACAGTTTCTACTTCTGATTTTAGATCCTGGATGGTTTTGCTTAGCTCCTTCACTTGCTTGTTTGTGCTTTCCTGTAATTCTTTAAGAGATTTTTGTGTTTCCTCTTTCATGACCTCATCCTGTTGACCAAAGTTCTCCTGTATTTCTTTAAGTGTTTTTTGCGTTTCCTCCTTATTGGCTTTTGTATTCTCCTGAATTTCTCTCAATGATTTTTGTGTTTCCCTTGCAAGGGCTTCTAACTTTTGATCCATTTTCTCCTGAATTTCTTTAAGTATGTCCTTCATGTGTTCCTGTACCAGCATCATGACCATTGATTTTAAATCCAAATCTTGTTTTACTGGTGTGATGGGGTATTCAGGACATGCTGTTAAAGGAGAATTGGGTTCAGATGTTGCCATATTGCCTTGATTTTGCTAGTGACGTTCCTGCATTTGCCTTTTGCCATCTAGTTCTCACTGGTGTTACTTGGCCTTGTCAATGGTGGACTCACCAGTGCAAGCTGCCATTTCCCAGGTGGCCTCTGGTGCACAGCTTACCTCCTGCACTGCCTGGAGACAGGGTGCTGTTGCCCAGGCTGTTCAGATTCCGAAGCAGACACCTGAAGGTTCCCGCAGGGTCCCGCTGGATTCACCAGAGCACACTGACTCCTCCAAGTCTGCCTCCCGGAATCCCCTCTTGCCTCTTGCAGGACCTGGAGATGTGGTGTAGCTGCCCAGGCTGATCTGGATCCGGAAGCGGAGAGATCTGAGGGCTCCTGCCAGAGGCCTCAGGACTGGAACCTAAACTCCATGCAACCGGAGCAAGCTGTGTGCTCCCAGTCTGCCTCTGGGTGCACACCAGGTCTCCTGCACTTCCTGGAGACTGAGTGCTGTGGCCCAGGCTGTTCAGATCCTGAAGCAGACACCTGAAGGCTCCCGCAGGGGCCCGCTGGATTCACCCCAATCTTTTTTTTTAATATATTTTTATTTACATTTCAAATGATTTACCCTTTTCTAGACCCCCCACTCCCCGAAAGTCCCATCAGTCCCGTTCCCTCCCCCTGTTTTCCCACCCAACCCTTCCCATTTCCCTGTTCTGGTTTTGCCCTATACTGCTTCACTGAGTCTTTCCAGAACAAGGGGCCACTTCTCCGTTCTTCTTGTACCTCATTTGATGTGTGGATTATGTTTTGGGTATTCCAGTTTTCTAGGTTAACATCCACTTATTAGTGAGTACATACCATGATTCATCTTTTGAGTCTGGGTTACCTCACCTAGTATGATGTTCTCCAGCTCCATCCTTTTGCCTAAGAATTTCATGAATTCATTGTTTCTAATGGCTGAATACTCCATTGTGTATATATACCACATTTTTTGGCATCCACTCTACTGTTGAGGGATATCTGGGTTCTTTCCAGCTTCTGGCATTAAATAAAAAGGGCTGCTATGAAGATAGTGAAACATGTATCCTTATTATATGCTGGAGAATCCTCTGGGTATATGCCCAGGAGTGGTATAGCAGGATCTTCTGGAAGTGAGGTGCCCAGTTTTCTGAGGAACCGCCAGACTGATTTCCAGAGTGGTTGTACCAATTTGCAACCCCAACAGCAGTGGAGGAGTGTTCCTCTTTCTCTGCATCCTTGCCAACATCTGCTGTCTCCTGAATTTTTAATCTTAGCCATTCTGACTGATGTAAGGTGAAATCTCAGGGTTGTTTTGATTTGCATTTCCCTAATGACTAATGAAGTTGAGCATTTTTTAAGATTCTTCTCCGCCATCTGACGTTCTTCAGGTGAAAATTCTTTGTTTAACTCTGTACTCCATTTTTTAATAGGGTTATTTGATTTTCTGGAGTGTAACTTCTTGAGTTCTTTATATATATTGGATATTAGCCCTCTATCTGATGTAGGGTTGGTGAAGATCTTTTCCCAATTTGTTGGTTGCCGATTTGTCCTTTTGATGGTGTCCTTTGCCTTACAGAAAATTTGTAATTTTATGAGGTCCCATTTGTCAATTCTTGATCTTAGAGCATACGCTATTGGTGATCTGTTCAGAAAATTTCACCCTGTACCGATGTCCTCAAGGGTCTTCCCCATTTTCTTTTCTATTAGCTTCAGAGTGACTGGCTTTATGTGGAGGTCCTTGATCCATTTGGAGTTGAGCTTAGTACAAGGAGACAAGGATGGATCAATTTGCATTCTTCTGCCTGCTGACCTCCAGTTGAACCAGCACCTTTTGTTGAAAAGGCTAATTTTTTTCCATTGGATGTTTTCAGCCCCTTTGTCGAGGATCAAGTGGCCATAGGTGTGTGGGTTCATTTCTGGATCTTCAATCCTGTTCCATTGATTTGCCTGCCTGTCACTGTACCAATACCATGCAGTTTTTAACACTATTGCTCTGTAGTATTGCTTGAGGTCAGGGATACTGATACCCCCAGAATTTCTTTTATTGTTGAGAATAGTTTTAGCTATCCTGTGTTTTTTTGTTATTCCAGATGAATTTGAGGATTGCTCTTTCTAACTCTGTGAAGAACCAAGTTGGGATTTTGATGGGTATTGCATTGAATCTGTATATTGCTTTTGGCAAAATGGCCATTTTAACTATATTAATCCTGCTGATCCATGAGCATGGGAAGTTTTCCCATTTTTTGAGGTCTTCTTCCATTTCCTTCTTCAGAGTCTTGAAGTTCTTTTCATACAGATCTTTCACATGTTTGGTAAGAGTCACCCCAAGGTACTGTATACTGTCTGTGGCTATTGTGAAGGGGGTCATTTCCCTAATTTCTTTCTCAGCCTGCTTATCCTTTGAGTATAGAAAGGCTACTGATTTGCTTGAGTTGATTTTATAACGTGCCAATTGGCTGAAGCTTTTGTCAGCTGTAGGAGTTCTCTAGTGGAGTTTTTTGGGTCACTTAGGCAGACTATCATATCATCTGCAAATAATGATAGTTTGACTTCTTCCTTTCCAATTTGTATCCCTTTGACCTCCTTATGTTGTCTAATTGCCAGGGTTAGTACCTCAAGTACAATATTGAAAAGATAAGGAGAAAGGGGGCAGCCCTGTCTAGTCCCTGATTTTAGTGGGATTGCTTCAAGTTTCTCTCCATTTAGTTTGATTCTGGTTACCAGATTGCTCTATATTGCTTTTACTATGTATAGGTATGGGCCTTGAATTCCTGTTCTTTCCAAGACTTTAAGCATGAAAGGATGCTGAATTTTGTCAAATGCTTTTTCAGCATCCAATGAAATGACCATGTGGTTTTTTCCTTTGAGTTTGTTTAAGTAGTGGATTGCATTGATGGATTTCTGTATATTGAACCAACCCTGCATCCCTGGGATAAAGCCTACATGATCATGGTGGATGATCGTTTTGATGTGTTCTTGGATTCGGTTGGCAAGAATTTTTTTGAGTATTTTTGCATCGATGTTCATAAGGGAAATTGGTCAGAAGTTCTCTTTCTTTGTTGGATCTTTGTGTAGTTTTGGTATCAGCGTAATTGTGGCTTCATAGAAGGAATTGGGTAGTGTTCCTTCTGTTTCTATTTTGTGGAATAGTTTGAAGAGTATTGGTGTTAGGTCTTCTTTGAAGGTCTGATAGAATTCTGCACTGAAACCATCTGGTCCTGTGCTTTTTTTTAGTTGGAAGACTTTCTATGACCCCTTCTATTTCTTTACGGGTTATGGGGCTGTTTAGATGATCTATTTAGTCCTGATTTAATTTTGGTATTTGGTATCTGTCAAGGAAATTGCCCATTTCCTTCAGATTCTCCAGTTGTGTTGAGTATAGGCTTTTTTAGTAGGATCTGATGATGCTTTGGATTTCCTCAGTTTCTGTTGTTATATCCCCCTTTTCATTTCTAATTTTGTTAATCTGTATACTGTCTCTGTGCCCTTTGGTCAGTCTGGCTAAGGGTTTATCTATCTTGTTGATTTTCTCAAAGAAACAGCTCCTGGATTTGTTGATTCTTTGTATGGTTCTCTTTGTTTCCACTTGATTGATTTCAGCCCCGAGTTTGATGATTTTCTGTCTTCTACTCCTCCTGGGGGAATTGGCTTCTTTTTGTTCCAGGGCTTTCAGATGTGTCATTAAGCTGTTCTCTCCATTTTCTTTTTGGAGGCACTCAGGGCTATGAGTTTTCCTCTTAGCACTGCTTTCATTGTGTCCCAAAGATTTGGGTATGTTGTGCCTTCATTTTCATTAAATTTTAAGAAGTCTCTGATTTCTTTCTTTATTTCTTCTTTGGCCAAGGTGTCATTGAGTAGAGTTTTGTTCAGCCTCCATGTGTATGTGGGCTTTCTGTTGTTTTTGTTGCTATTGAAAACCACTCTTACACCATAGTGATCTGATAGGAGGCATGGGATTAGTTCGATCTTCTTGTATTTGTTGAGGTCTGTCTTGTGACCAATTACATGGTCGGTTTTGGAGAAGGTGCCATGAGGTTCTGAGAAAAAGGTATATTCTTTTGCTTTAGGGTGAAGTGTTCTATAAATATCAGTCAAATCCAATTGGTCCAAAGCTTCAATTAGTTTTACTCTGTCCCTGTTTAGTTTCTGTTTTCCTGATCGGTCCATTGAGGCGAGTGGAGTGTTGAAGTCCCCCACAATTATTGTGTTAGGTGAAATGTGTGCTTTGAGCTTTAGTAAAGTTTCTTTTATGAATGACGGTGCCCTTGCATTTGGTGCATAGATGTTCAGAATTGAAAGTTCTTCTTGGTGGATTTTTCCTTTGCCCAGCAAGAAGTGTCCCTCAGTGTCTCTTTTGATGACTTTAGGTTGAAAGTCAATTTTATCTGATACTAGAATGGCTACTCTGGCTCGTTTTCCGAGACCATTGGCTTGTAAAATTGTCTTCCAGCCTTTTACTCTAAGGTAGTTTTTTTCTTTGACATTTAGGTGTGTTTCCTGTATGCAGCAAAATGTAGGTTCCTGTTTCCTTATCCAGTCAGTAGTTAGTCTATGACTTTTTATTGGGGAATTGAGTCCATTGATGTTAAGAGATATTAAGGAATAGAGATTATTACTTCCTGTCATTTTTGATGTTATTTTTATATTTGAGTGGTTATCTTCTTTTGGGTTTGTTGAAAGAAGGTTACTATCTTGCTTTTTCCATGGTGTAGTTTCCCTCCTTGTATTGGTGTTTTCCTCGTATTATCCTTTGTAGGGCTGGGTTTGTGGATAGATATTGGGTAAACTTGGTTTTGTCATGGAATATCTTAGTTTCTCCATCTATGGGGATTGTGAATTTTGCTGGGTATAGTGGTTTGGGCTGGCATTTTTGTTCTCTTAGAGTCTGCATGAGATCTGCCCAGGATCTTCTAGCTTTCATGGTCTCTAGTGAGAAGTCTGGTGTGATTCTGATAGGTCTTCCTTTATATGTTACTTGGCCTTTTTCTCTTACTGCCTTTAATATCCTTTCTTTGTTTAGTGCATTTGGGGTTTTAATTATTATGTGGCGAGAGGTATTTCTGCTCAGGTCCAGTCTGTGTGGAGTTCTGTAGGCTTCTTGTATATTCATAGGCATCACTCTCTTTAAACTGGGAACATTTTCTTCCATAATTTTTTGAAGATATTTGCTGGCCCTTTCAGTTGTAAATCTTCACTCTCATCTATACCTATAATCATTAGATTTGGTCTTCTCATTGCATCCTGGATTTCCTGGATGTTCTGGGATACAAGCTTTTTGCATTTTGCATTTTCTTTGACTGTTTCTATGGTATCTTCGACATCTGAGATTCTTTCTTCCATCTCTTGTATTCTGTTGTTTATATTTGCATCTATGGCCCCTGATTTCTTCTCAAGGTTTTCTATCTCCAAAGTTGTCTCCCTTTGTGATTTCTTAGTTGTTTCTACTTCTGTTTTTAGATCCAGGATGGTTTTGCTCAGTTCCATCATTTGTTTATTTGTGTTTTCCTGTAATTCTTTAAGACATTTTTGCGTTTCCTCTTTCATGACTTCTGCCTCTTGACTCAAGTTCTCCTGCATTTCTTTAAGATTTTTTTGCGTTTCTTCTTTATTGGCTTCTATGTCTTGAGCCCGTATTCTCCTGCATTTCTTTAAGTGATTTTTGTGTATCCATTATATGGGTCTCTAGCTTATTCGTGCTCCCCTGTATTTCTTTACGAGATCCATTTATGCCCTTTTTGTGTTCTTCTAGCAGCATCATGACCAGTGATTTTAAATCTAAATCTTGTTTCTCTGGTGTGTTGGCATAACCAGGACTTGCTGATGTTGGAGAGTTTGGTTCAGATGCTGCCATATTGCCTATATTTCTGTTAGTAGCATTCCTGCGTTTGCCCTTTGCCATCTTGTTCTCTGGAGTTAGTTGGTCTTGTCTCTGGCTGGTGTTTGAGCCTCCTGAAGAGCTCTGGGGCTATTTCTGCAACACTGGATATCTGGGTTTCCCCTTTAGCAGATTGCTGATGTGCTATCCTCCTCTTGGGTGCCCTTGCAGCCCTAGTGTGCTTTGCCCCAGATTGTGTCTGTGAAGCAGATGGTGCCCGTTTGCTCCTTCAGGGAGTATGCTGAAGGCTGTATGCTGCGGGGCCCTTTTCCGCGTGCTGATCACTCTGCTGGGCAGCCAATCTCCCAACCGGGTTGGTGCACACAAGGTTAGCCTAGCTGCTCAGGCCCTGAGTCTAGGCAAAAGCTTGGGAGGCCAAGGTCCAAGCAAAGTTCCCCTCGGGCTATGACTATTAATTGGGTCTGTCAGGTTGCCAGGATGGTGGGTGTGCGTATGCTCCCTGAAAGTGCAGGGAGAGTCTGCTGGGCTAACAACCTCCTAGCTGGGCTGACACACAGTTGGCCCACAGAGCAGCCCAGTTCTTGGGGTCAGTCCAGGGCCTGTTTGGGGCCTAGACCCCAGCGATTTTAGCTTTGGGCTATGCCTGTTAGCCCGCTTTGCCTTGTCCCGTAGGTAAAATGGCAGCACATGTGCCTGGCCCGGGCAAAAAAACCTCCTGGCTGGGTTGGCACCCTGATGGCCCCCGAACAGCCCAGGGCCAGGGTGCAGGCCAACGCCCATTGGGCTTAGACCCCTGCGATGTTGGCCTCGGGTTATGTTTGCATACCTTAGTCTGTCTGATCTCTCTGGTGTCCAACAACCAAGATGAAGGTGAGTTTCTAGTGACTGGAGGGAGGCAGAGTTCTGAAGTGGCTTCTATGCGGTGAAAGGCACCGTAAATCCACTGCTGCTTGCAGCCCGGCTAGTCAGCAATGGCCAGTGGTCGTGGGCACAGGGCCTAACTGGACCCTGTCACCTTGCTTCTACTGCAGATGGCCCTTCAGCTGGACCAGCCACTACTGCTGCTGCCGCCACCCCCGAATGTCCAATCTTTATGTCTTAAAAGGGGATAGTAAACTACTGAGAATGGGTGTTTGAAATAAATGGCACCACGATTTTAGTGTTTAGATTATCATTTCATCTAATTTGTCTGTCTAGCCATCATCTATGAATATGTATTTGAATGTATGTATAAACTACTCTAAGCCAGTCAGTGGTGGTGCACGCCTTTAATCCCAGCTTTTGGGAGACAGGTGCAGGTGGATTTCTGAGTTCGAGGCCAGCCTGGTCTACAAAATGAGTTCCAGGACAGCCAGGGCTACACAGAGAAACTGTGTCTTGGAAAAAAAACAAAACAAAACAAAAAAAAGGAATAAACTACTTATTATACAACTATCTCTAGCATCTATTCATCCATGTGTCTGTCCACCCTTCTGCCTATATGTTCATCTATCATCTATGAATGTATGTTATGCATGTATCTAGGTAGTTGTGGTAGTTTGATATAATTGTTCCACATATGCCCATAGGGAGTTGCACTATTAGGGGGTGTGGCCTCATTGAAATAGGTGTTTCCTTGATGGAGGAAGGGTGGCACTGGAAGACTGGTGGACTTTGAGGTCTCATATATGCTTAAGTCATGCCAAGTAGAGCAGTCTTCTTCTGCCTATGGATTAAGACATAGGATTTTCAGCTCCTTCTCCAGCATAATGTCTGCATGCATGTTACCATGGTTCTTACTATGATTATAATGGACTAAACCTCTGAAACTATAATCCATCCCCACTCAAATGTTTTCCTTACAAGTCTTGCCATGATAAAGGTGTTTCTTCACAGCAATAAAATCCTAACTAAAACAATATGTATCTGACCTTCTACTTATCTATATATCATCTATCTATCTATCTATCTATCTATCTATCTATCTATCTATCTATCTATCATCTATACATCTGTCAAAGACCAGATCTGACTGTGTGTTCAGTGATACTAGGAAGGGATATGGGTTCAGTGGATGTAAAACAGGCACACACATATTTACACACATGGTGGATGAATCAAGCTTTAACACGAACCAACAACTTTACATATATGCATATTCATACACATATACTCATTTGATTGATGGAGCAAAACTTCAACCACTTTACAGGTATACACACATTTGCTGGATGGATCAAAGTCCCAACAACTTCCTAAGGACCATTACTTTTAATGACTTTATACTTTGACTGATTTGATTGGCTAAAAGAACAGAGATTGGACTATTAATGTCTTTGTCTCTTTCTCTCCTTTTGAGTTCTTATTTACATCAGTAAAATCTTCTGAAGACAGCATAGAAAAAACACTTCTTGAAAAAAACCATACATAGTCTCACTTATCTTGTGAGAAGTATGTCTATGCTTCTCCACTTTAATAGGACCATTTCTACAAGAAAATCTATTGTTCTCATACTTCTAGGTCATGATCAACATGTCTACTTAGTTTGGAAAGCATCAAACCATTGTTACATGCCCACAAAGTAGTCTTAGTAATATGGCTGTTGTCCAGATAAGTTAATCCATTAAGCAAAATAATAGGCATCAGGTTAGGAAGAAGTACCAAGGTTAAAGGTTTTGGATATTAGACAAGGTTCATGTCCTATAATGTTAATTTCGGCTGCCCCCAGTCATAATGTGTTTTGTCAGTTAATGGGTGGACTGTATGTTTAGTTAGTACAAGGCTGGATGTCTAAACCTATCCAGCATTCTTGCCATTTCTGGTTGGTAATGTTCAACCCTATCCCTAGGGTCACATCCTGTGTCACTGAATCTTGATTCCTGAGTTTTTCCTTGTTTACCAAAGGCTAGGACACTTTAAAAAGAAATTTCTATTTTTTCATTTTACTACCATTGTATTATATTTTTCTGTGGTGTACCCTTGAAAGGGAGCTTTCTGCCTATATATTCATCTGTGTATTTTTAGGAAGCCCTTTTTTGCAATTAAAATTTTGTATTGGAAACTCGGTTTCTGGGGGGCAGCTCCAGGGCATGTATAGTATTGTAAACTCTGCATTCCTATCTCAAAAGATAAGCAACAACCTCTTCCTTTTTTCAATTACAACCCAGACATTTAAAGTAAACATCAGTGAGCAAAGGTCAAGTTAAATATGGGTTTCTGGTCTGTAGTTATGCTAGCTAATACCTTTTCCTGTATCTGTTATCCTTAGTTCCTAAATCTAGTCCTAAGGGTCAAAGGGTTTGGATGATCACCCTATAATAATACCCATGGTACAAAACATAAGACTCTGGCAGAAGTAGAAGGTCAGGAAAGGAAAGGCATGGTGAAATAGAACCAAAATCCCAGAGACAGTCTCTTTGGCAGGGACCTCCATGGCTTCCACTATTTTGACATGGATACAGTGGATCATGCATCAATAGTTTAATGCCATCTACCACCACAACCATAGGAGTGGAGAGAATTACCATGTAGAGTCTCTTCCAAGCTGTTTCCAGGCCCCCTGTTTGTGCATACAGTATCACCATATTTGAACAAGCAGAAACTGGTGGTGATTTTAGATATTGGTTGGACTCTCAGATAATCTGATAAATATGCTCTATGGAGGACTAGAGAGCCTGCATTAACTTGAGAAAGTATTTTAGAGAGTACTGCCAACTTCTGGCCTCTGAGCTCTGGAAGCAGTGTGTGGGGGGCTTTCATGTGGAATCTTATTAGGAGTAAATCCCTACCTATATGGAGTGCAGCAGCACCAAGCAAAAGAAGTAGATATATCCATCCTTTGCTGGAGTCTAATAAGAACTTTGTTAACATTTTTTTTTAATGAACTTTTCATTTTTTTTACCTGCCCACAATTCTGAAGACCATATGCACAATGAAATCTTAAACTTCTGTCTAAAGCATTAGCTATGAATTCAGTAGTTTGGCTATGAAAGCTCAGCTATTGTTGGATGCCATTGAATCCAATCATCCCAATCACTGCATCCAATCATTGCATCCCAATCAGGGGACCAGTTCCTGGAGGAGCTTTTAAGCTACTATTTGAGCAATTTCAGTCCAGGTGAATGCTTCAACCCACTTGAAAAGGGAACCTAAAAAACTAGCATGAATGTTTACCCTTCCCTGTAAGGTAGGATCTTGGAGAAGTCAGTTTTCCTAGAGTTTCCTAGAGTTGATCTCATATTCAGACCACTTCCTGGGTAAGGGATCTCTGTTTTGGATCTATTTGAACATAAACTAGACATCTTGAACAAGGATGTCCACTCTAGGTATAACATATCTTAATCTGAGCAACTCAGAAAGTTTCATGGACCTCAGATGCCTGGTGAAGGTCAATTACCAACAGTCCTGCCAGTTGTTTGTGGGGAAAATAATCTTTGCTTTTGGTGTTCTCTATCAACCTGTGGGTTTGAGCTGTCTATTCCTTCTTTACCATGGAGTCTCAGGCAGCATCAGGTTGGGGTGTGTCATCAGAATATCAATAGCCCCCACTGGTATTAGGGGTGTTTGTTGGACATCCAGGTCAGCAACCAGGCAGTGGAGGACCACAATTCACAGGGAAATGCAAATAGCCACTAAGAAAGGCAAATGTTTCCTCTATGTTTTTAACTTCCTTTCTCCTACTGGTGAGACATCCTCTTTATAAACCTTACAGTAGACATGGTAGTAAAAACCATAGCAACTGTTTGTATATATGGTGGTAGAGTTTCTTTTTCACTTTCTGAGAGCCTGGGTCAGATTGATCAGTTATGTTCTCTGGGCTGAGGTACCTAGCTTCGGCCTAAATCATTTAGATAAAATACCTACTGTAGCTCCCATGAACCTGGTTTTATCTTTTTTTAGTGACAGTCACAAATGATCAGCAACAGGTCAACATATAAGAATGTAGCAGGTTGATGGCAGTGGATTTTCCAAATTGGACTAGATTAGTTGGTCTAGTAGGAGGTTCTGGTACTAGGTCATATAGTCATTCAACAGTAAGTGTTCTGGTGTTCCTCAGAGGTGGGCCTCAAACACATTGTGGGGTACTGTGTGTATAAGATATTAGCCCAGAGTTAATTTGTTTTCCTTAGACTAGCAGTAGCCTCTGAAACATTAACACAGGTTGACAATCCTGTCTCTACAAGGTCCAATCATATGGAAAGGTATGCCATAGAGCATTTCCATGGCCCCAAAGTTTGGGTTAAACCTACTTTTGTGATGTTTTGGGGTTGTTTATTTGTTCTTTTTTGCTTTATGCACAAACAAATGAAAAGGTTTTGAGACATTTGAAAGTGAGATATTTGAAAGGCTGGAGCTTAAGGCAGAGCTGTTTTTAAACCCTCAAATGTCATTTGTTTAGTTCCAGTCCAGATTAGGGGCTCACTGTTCTCCTTATGCTAGTATTTAGTGAGAGGCCTTGCTGTTTCCATAAACTCTGGTATCAAGAGGCTGTAAAACCCAGCTGCACCTAAGAACTCTTGCATTTGTCTCTCAGTCTTTGGAGTTGAGATCTGAAGGATACTGTAACCTTACTTGGAAACAGGCTATTTTCCCTCCCCTCAGCTCATGGCCAAGATAGGTAGCTTACAAAGTTGAGCTTTCTTAGCTGACATACTATATAGTACAGGGTTTGTAGCTCAAGCAGCACTCCCTACATGTCCTTTTTATAATCAATCTTCCAAGGAAATCTCTGATTGTAGGAAAGGAACATCTCATCAAAATAGGATTGGAGAACTTTTAAATTTTGGTGCAACCTGCTCCATGTAAGATGCTTGCTGTAACACCCCACTAGCTCTGTCCATTTAAAAGCAAAGATGGATTGACTTACCTCTGCCAATGGGAGTCAGAAGCATGCATTTTTCAGGTCCAAGACAGTTACTTATGTTTTACTGGAGGAATCAAACTCAGGAGAATGAGAGGTACTAGGAAGGAGAGATATAGTCTATGGTGACTCTCAGAATACCATGATGTCTGTATCTACAAGCCAGGGAATATGAACAGCAATTTCTTTTTGTTTCCATGGTCATTGGATGTTGTTTAATATGGACAGAGACAGCTGAACTAGAAAATTGTTGTTGGGCCAATCCTGGGAGGTTGGTTTCTGTCCACAACTTACTCTTCATTGGCAGTCAGATATTTTCCAACTTTATATTTTGATTGGAGGCAGAACTTTCAGGTAAGAGTTATTCTCCTGACAGAGAACAATACAACAAACTTTTGATTCATGTCTGGAAGTCTGTGTGTCTCATTAGCAGAGAGAGGTATATTGGCTTTGGATTTGTGCACATTGTCTTGTCCCAATCAGTTCTCTCCTGTTGAATACCATTTTTGGTACCTCCAGGAACTGGGTACTACTTTACACTCTTACAGTTTTTTATAATATCCAAATCTGACCTAGAGGCAAAGGAAATCCTTTTAGCAGCTGTTTTTTTTTTATTCAATATAATTTATTTACATTTCAAATGAATTCCCTTTTCTAGCCCCCCCACTCCCCGAAAGTCCCATAAACCCCCTTCTCTTCCCCTGTCCTCCCACCCACCCCTTCCCACTTCCCTGTTCTGGTTTTGCCGAATACTGTTTCACTGAGTCTTTCCAGAACCAGGGGCCACTCCTCCTTTCTTCTTGTACCTCATTTGATGTGTGGATTATGTTTTGGATATTCCAGTTTTCTAGGTTAATAACCACTTATTAGTGAGTGCATACCATGATTCACCTTTTGAGTCTGGGTTACCTCACTTAGTATGATATTCTCTAGCTCCATCCATTTGCCTAAGAATTTCATGAATTCATTGTTTCTAATGGCTGAATAGTACTCCATTGTGTAGATATACCACATTTTTTGCATCCACTCTTCTGTTGAGGGATACCTGGGTTCTTTCCAGCATCTGGCAATTATAAATAGGGCTGCTATGAACATAGTAGAACATGTATCCTTATTACATGGTGGGGAGTCTTCTGGGTATATGCCCAGGAGTGGTATAGCAGGATCTTCTGGAAGTGAGGTGCCCAGTTTTCGAAGGAACCGCCAGACTGATTTCCAGAGTGGTCGTACCAATTTGCAACCCCACCAGCAGTGGAGGAGTGTTCCTCTTTCTCCACACCCTCTCCAACACCTGCTGGCTCCTGAATTTTTAATCTTAGCCATTCTGACTGGTGTAAGATGAAATCTTAGGGTTGTTTTGATTTTTAGCAGCTGTTTTTAATCCTTTCAAAAAAAAAAAAAAAAGGACCTAACAAAACTGCTTAAAGTCTCCTTGGTCCATGTTGGACAAAACGGAAAATACTGTCCAGGCTGTGTTGTCTGGCAGTGATTCTCCTTCCCAGACTAGGAGTTGTTTATCTGTTCTTTTTTTTTTCAGTGATTGATGGGTTTTAGATTTTCCAATTATATGGATCATTGCTTGAAAAGGATACATATGTATATCATGAAAGAGAGAGGAGTGGAACTTTCTCTTTTCCTTCATGTTGAGCTCAGGGAACACCTTTCCCCTTCCCAGCTTAGACAAGGGTTGCTTAAATAGGGTACAGAGTGAAAGGAATGTCCACATTGTAGGAATTATTCTCCCCTCCCTGTGTGCATTCTGCTTAGATGATCAGGACCCAGAATGAGAGACCTGGCATCTCACTATTTCCACATAGGAGCTAACTCTGACTATGATCAGGAGTCATGTAACAAAACAGGCAACTGCTCCCCACTCCTGAAGTGAGACAGAGAGATAAAGATTTTTGGAGGGGTGTGTGGTCTAGGGTCCTTTTGGCAAGCTTGCAGAGAATAAAAGTATTTGGATCCTCAATAGGAGGGGCAAAGGTCTTTAACCAGTTTTGAACCATAGAAAATAACTGGTCAATACAGGAAAACATAACTGACAGAAACATGTAGAAAGACACACAGACATATACATCATGCACAAAGACACACATACACACACACACACACACACACACACACACAGAGAGAGAGAGAGAGAGAGAGACAGAGACAGAGACAGAGACAGAGACAGAATGAGGTACAGAGAGACAGAGACAGAGACACAGAGATGACAATAAGAAGGGGGACCTCAGCTGGTTCTTGAACACTAACTACATCAGCAACCACTTCCAACCTCTCTTATGTGTCCAAACAAAAGGCACATTAACCAGACTTACCTTTGTTTCCTTTTGTGCTGGAGATGTCAGACCCTTTGAAGTGTTAGGCAGCAATTGACCAAAAGGATCTCTGGGGAACTAGAACACCTTACCTGTTCCTAGAAGTCCATTGACAACTGACCACTGCATTTTTCTTCATTCCAAAGCACCCTGATCTCCCTGATGTCTTAAGGTCTGGTCTCTGGGATCTAGCTGAGGCCTTCAGAAATATTATGAGGTACTCAGCATAGATAACTGCTCACACTGGGTTTAGGCTAATAGGCATAGTCTTTATTAGTTGCCTGGAAATTACACTGAGTGTTTTCAGGATCTCAGTGTAGGTCCCAACTCTTTCTTGAGTTGAGATTTTAAGCATAAAAACAATATCTTGGTTTGATATACCTGAGTGAACAAGAATAGCTAACAAGAATAGTTAGCCAGAAGCTGAACTATAGCAGCCAAAAAGCCTGGTTAGGTCATTTAGATACTTTTGCAGAGCTTTGATGAATTAGGCCTTTGTTTTCACCTTGGCTGGTAAAGATGTTTAAGCACTCCATTTTAGGACCCAAATGGTACTTACAACCATTCTCACTAGTGGCCCAGGCCCACAGCCCAGGGACAAGATTCCATAGTGTAGTCATATGTATGAATGAGTTTTGCTGCTAGACTACATACAAACACACCAACAAAATTAAAAACACATACTACAACACCACCTCTCTCTCTCTCTCTCTCTCTCTCTCTCTCTCTCTCTCCCCCGTGTGTGTGTGTGTGTGTGTGTGTGTGTGTGTGTGTGTGTGCACTCATGTATGTCTATTTGTCTCTCTGTCCTACTCTTTCTGGCTCTAAATCTAATTCCCTCTCCCATCTTTCATGTCTATACTCCCACCACCTCTATCCAAGGCAGAAGGATGTGTCTGATTACCATGTCATTTATCATGTGCACATGGATAATGTTTTCTGTACGCCCAGGAAGTCTTACTTATCTTGAAAACCAAGCCTCCAGAATTCCAACTCCACAAGGCTCAGAATTTCTGTGCTCAACCATAGAAAACCACTCTCCTAGCCTCCAGCAGACAACCCCACCACTGAAGTTCAACTCTCCTTCTCTACCAAGCCTACTGGAGGCATCTGCTCTGATGTACCACAGACAGCTCTATAGGGGTGGCCCTGCTCTGAGTACTCAGAGATTCCATGCCAGTGACTCCTCACCATAGCTCTTGTCACCCAGACACTCAGAGATAAATACAGACATTGTGCTCACCTCTGCTCCTTCTGAATGAGGGGACCCTAGATGGTTTACCCTACAAAACAACCTGATCACCCCAATGTCAACTCTCAGCTGTCCACTCAAAATATTATACTCCATCCCCCTGTGGCCTTGCTTCTTGGATCTTTGAGGTATTGCTTTTGGTAGTGCTTAGACACTGATTCTATATAAATACACATGTACTCGTACCCATGCAACACACACATGCATAAGATACATCAGGCACACACACACACACACACACACACACACACACACACACAGCAGGAGGGAGCATATTTTTTAGGGCAGACACATAGATACATACAAAGATAGACACTTACTCAGACAAAGATCCATTCACAAGTCTGCATTCAGGACTGTACAGACTCAGATTCATGCAACAAAGCAAGAGAAAAAAGGAAGATATGGAAGTATGGAATTACAGAATTCAACATAGATTCATTCTTGGTTAAATTACACCAGGCAAAAGCATTTACATTTATTTTCGATAATGTGACACTGGTAAGTTTCAGGTACTCTGACACTGTTACTGGTATTCTATATATGGAAAAAAGTTGTCTTTTAGGGCACAATGCTGTGTTAGCCAGCATTGGCAGAAGATAGGGCTGTTGATCTTATCTTGTGGAATTACTTTGAAATCCAGATGTTAGTGCTTAATTATTGAGGAGTAGGCACTAGAAACACACACCCTTATCACCAGGATGTAAGAAACAAAACTCCAGGCTAAAGAACATCAGCAATGGGGATAAATGTTGACAGACAGAAGAAATGTAAACCATTTCCCAGACTCTCAGGAATAAAGGAGGTAGACATATTCTAGGAGCTGAAGTATGGCTCTATAAGAACTTCCTAAAGTTGTTCTTGGATTAGGTGGTGTAAATGTTTAAGGCTATGTCCTTAATTGGTCACTGGTGTGTCCCCAAAATGAACCTTTCTATTCAAAATAATTGGCTAGGTGTTTTTGAGTAGCTCCCAGAGAAAGAAAGAATGTTCTACTATAGAGATTCCACACCTCCCTTGAGACAGGAGCTTCTGGTGAGGGTGGAATATAGGATTAAAAATGTAAGCTTTGTGATTGGGTTGCCTCACTCAGGATGACATTTTCCAGTTCCACCCTCTTGCCTAAGAATTTCATGAATTCATTGTTTTTAATAGCTGACAAGTATCCCATAGTGTAAAGATACGATATTTTCTGTATCCATTCTCCATTGAGGAACATCTGGGTTCTTTCCAGCTTCTGGCTATTATAAATAGGGCTGTTATGAAAATAATGGGGCATGTGTCCTTAATACATGCTGGGGAATCCTCTGGGTATATGCCTAATAGTGGCATAGCGGGATCCTCTGGTAGTATCTTACCCAGTTTTCTGAGGAACCACCAGACTGATTTCCAGAGTGGTTGCACCATCTTGCAATCCCACCAGCAGTGGAGGAGTGTTCCTCTTTCTCCACATCCTCGCCAGCACCTGCTTTCTCCTGAGTTTTTGTTCTTAGCAATTCTGATTGGTGTGAGGTGAAATCTCAGGGTTGTTTTGATTTGCATTTCCCTAATGACTAAGGATGTCAAACATTTCTTTGGGTGCTTCTCAGACATTCAGTATTCCTCAGTTGAAAATTCTTTGTTTAAATCTGTACTCCATTTTTTAAAAGGGTTATTTGGCTCTCTGGAGTCTAAGTTCTTGAGTTATTTGCATATTTTGTATATTAGCCCTCTGTTGGATGTAGGGTTGGCAAAGATCTTTTCCCAATTTGTTGGTTGCCATTTTGTCCTATTGACTGTGTCCTTTGCCTTACAGAAGCTTTGCAATTTTATGAGGTCCCATTTGTCAATTCTTGATTTTATAGAATAAGCTATTAGTGTTCTGTTCAAGAAATTTTCTCCTGTGCCCATGTGCTCAAGTGTCTTTCCCAGTTTCTTTTCTATTAGTTTCAGTGTGTCAGGTTTTATGTGGAGGTCCTTGATCCATGTGGACCTGAGCTTAGTACAAGGAGATAAGAATGGATCGATTTGCATTCTTCTGCATGTTAACTGCCAGTGAACCAGCACCATTTGTTGAAAAGGCTATCTTGAGTTAATTTTATATCCAGTCACTTTGCTGAAGTTGTTTATCAGCTGTAGGAGTTCTCTGGTGGAGTGTTTTGGGTTGCTTACGTGTACTATCATATCATCTGAAAATAGTGATAATTGGACTTCTTCCTTTCCAATTTGTATCCCTTTGACCTCATTTTGATGTCTAAATGTTCTAACTAGAACTTCAAGTACTATATTGAGAGAGAGGGCAGCCTTGTCTAGTCCCTGATTTTAGTGGAATTACTTCATGTTTCTCTCCGTCTAGTTTGATATTGGCTACTGGTTTGCTGTATATTGCTTTTACTATGTTTAGATATGGGCCTTGAATTTCTGTTCTTTCAAAGGCCTTTAACATGTAATGATGATGAATTTTGTCAAATGCTTAGTCAGCATCTAATGAAATGACCGTGTGGTTCTTTTTCTTTGAGTTTGTTTATGTAGTGGATTGCATTGATGGATTTCCTTATATTGAACCATCCCTGCATCTCTGGGATGAAGCTTACTTGATCCTGGCGAATGATTGTTTTGATGTGTTCTCAGATTTGATTGGCAAGAATTTTATTGAGTATTTTGCATTGATTTTCATTAGGGAAATTGGTTTGAAGTTCTCTTTCTTTGTCAAATCTTTGTGTGGTTTTGATATCAGCAAAATTGTGGCTTCATAGGAAAAGTTGGGGAGTGCTCCTGTTTATATTTTGGCGAATAGTTTCAAGAGTATTGGTGTTAGGTCTTCTTTGAGGGTCTGATAAAATTCTGCATTAAAACCATCTGGTCCTGTGCTATTTTTTGTTGGGAGATTTTCAATGAACACTTCTATTTCTTTAGGGTTATGGAACTGTTTAGATGGTCTATCTGATCCTGATTAAACTTTGGTAGTTGGTATCTGTCTAGGAATTTGTTCATTTCCTCCACATTTTCTAGTTGTGTTGAGTATAGGCTTTTGTAGTAGGATCTGATAATTTTTTGAATTCCTCAGTTTCTGTTGTTATATCTCCCCTTTTCATTTCTGATTTTGTTAATTTCAATACTGTCCATGTACCCTCTGGTTAGTCTGGCTAATGAAATTCTTAGGCAAGTGGGTGGAAAGGTAGAATATCATCCTGAGTGAGGTGAACCAGTCACAAAAGAACACACATGGAACGCACTCACTGATAAGTGGATATTAGCCCAGAAGCTCAGAATGCCCAAGAAACAGTTCACATATCAAATTATGCCCAAAAAGAAGGAAGGAGAGGGCCCTGGTCCTGGAAAGGCTCAATGCATCATTGTAGGGGAATACCAGGACAGGGAAGTAGAAAGAGGTTGGGTGGGGAATAGGGGGATGGAAGAGGGCTTATGGGACTTTGTGGAGTGGGGATCCAGGAAAGGGGAAATAATTTGAAATGTAAATAGAGAATTAAAAACACAGATACATTAGCTCCATTTTTTTTCTGTATTCTGTGGTCTTATTTATAGAAAGTCGTACAACATTTTGGATATAATATAATTATATTAAACTTACAAAATAGAAAATAACAAAGACTTAAATGTATAGAAACACTAAAATTAAAAAAAAGAAAAGAAAAGGCTATCTTTTTTTACAATGGATGGTTATAGCTACTTTGTCAAAGATCAAGTGACTATAGCTGTGCGTGTTCATTTCTGGGTCTTCAATTCTATTCCATTGATCTACTTGTCTGTCACTGTACCAATACCATGCAGTTTTTAATACTATTTCTCTGTACTACAGCTTGAGGTCTGGGATACTGCTACCCACAGAAGTTGTTTTACTGTTGAGAATAGTTTTAGCAACCCTTGGTTTTTTGTTATTCCAGATGAAATTGAGAAATGCTCTTTCTAACTCTGTGTAGAATTGAGTTCAGATTTTGTTGGGGGATTGCATTGACTCTGTATATTGCTTTTGGCAACAAGGTATGCACTCACTAATAAGTGGATATAAGTCAAGAAGCTTAGAATACCCAAGACACAATTCACATATCAAATGATGCCCAAGAAGAAGGAAGAACAAAGTATGGATACTCTGGTCCTTCTTAGAGGGAGGAAGAAAATACTCACAGAAGCAGATACAGAGACAATGTGTGGAGCATAGAATGAGGGAAAGACCATACAGAGACTACCCCACCTAGTGATCCATCTTATATACAGTTATGTAGCTGCCAGCAGCTACTGCGAACTGGTTTCTTGGAAGAGAAGCTGGGGACAGATGGGGTGGGAAATAGAATGGAGGTGAGGAAAACCCAACTGCTGATCAAAACCCAAGTTTAATGGAAGTCTGACAATTTAAGAGTTTAAGTGAGCCCCTCCCCCCAGACTCCAGGTGAGTTCTGGGGAAGAAGTCTGGCCATTGGTTGGCTCCACAGCTCAGGCAGCTGGGATGGTCACCTGCTTAACTTTGGCATTCATAGATCAGGCAGCTCAGCAGACTTCAGCACTCCACCCCAGGCTATCTCCAGATGCAGTCTAGCTGTGGATCCCAGGTAAAAACAGGAAGTTGTATTGTTCTTTTAAGAACAAATGGTCACACAAATGGACAGGATAGGCAGCTGCAGGTACAGAGATATCCCGAGTTTAACATCACTTGGGACAGTAGATGCAAAAATATCATCCTAATTGAGGTAATCCAATCACAAAAGAATACACATGCAATGCAATCACTGATAAGTGAATATTAATGAACCCAGAAGCCCTGAATAGCCAAGACACAATTAGCATAACAAATGACTCCCATGAAGAAGTAAGGAGAGGGTCCTGATTCTGGAAATGCTTGATGTAGCATTGGAGGGGAGTACCAGGACAGAGAAAAAGGAGAGAGGTGATTGGAGAATGGGTGGAGAGAAGAAGGTTTATGGGACATATGGGGAGGGGAAAACTGGGAAAGGGGAAATCATTTGGAATGTAAACAAAGAATATAGAAAATAAAAATATATAATAATAAAAAAAGAACCTTGAAAAAAATGGAGTACAGTGCTAAACATAGAAATTTCACCTGAAGAATTTTGGATGGCTGAGAAGCACCTTAAGAAATGCTCAGCATCATTAATCATTAGGGAAATGCAAATCAAAACAACCCTGAGATTGTACCTTAAACCAGTCAGAATGGCTAAGATTAAAAACTCAGGAGACAGCAGGTGTTGGCGAGGATGTAGAGAAAGAGGAACACTCCTCCACTGCTGGTGGGATTACAAGATGGTACAACGACTCTGGAAATCAGTCTGGGTGGGTTGTCAGAAAACTGGGCATGACACTTCTGGAGGACCCCGTTATACCACTCCTGGGCATATATTCAGAGGATTCCCTGGCATGTAATAAGGACACATGCTCCATTATGTTCATAGCAGCTTTATTTATAATAGCCAGAAGCTGGAAAGAACTCAGATGTCCCTCAATGGAGGAATGGATACAGAAAATGTGGTATATTTACACAGTGGAATACTACTCAGCAATTAAAAACAATGAATTCATGAAACTTTTAGGGAAATGGTTGGAACTGGAAAATATCATTCTAATTGAGGTAATCCAATCACAAAAGAATATACACAGAATGCAGTCACGGAGAGGTTGCTATTAATTAGCCCAGAAAGTCTGGATACTCAAGACACAACTAACATATCAAATGATTCCCAAGAAGGAGGAAGGAGAGGGCCCTGGTCCTGGAAAGGCTTGATCCAGCATTGTAGGGGAGTACCAGGGCAGAGAAATGGGAGGGGGTGAGTGGGGAATGGGTGGAGGGAAGAGGACTTATAGGACTTATGATGAGGAGGGAAACAGGAAAGGGGGAAGCATTTGGAATATAAACAAAGAATATAGAAAAATACAATAAAGGGACAGAACTTCTCTGGCTGAGAACTAGTGATTAGCACAGAGGTTCTAAACCCAGCTCAAACTCTGGGGGAAGATACAGTTACAAAACCCAGAAACTATTATTGATGCCCAAATGTACTTTCTGAATGGAGCCAGATATAGCTGTCACCTGGGAGGCTCTGCTAGTGCACGACAAATATACAAGGGGACACTCTCAGCCAGCTCTTGAACTGAGCACATGGTCCTCAATGGGGGAGCTAGAGAAAGGACCCAAGGAGCTGAAGGGGTTTGCAGTGCCATAGGAGGAACAATGATATGAGCCACCCAGTAGTCCCAGCGATCCCAGAGACAAAACCATCAACCAGATAGTACACATGGTGTTACCCATGGCTCTAGATGCATAGCCAGCAGAGGATGGCCTTGTTGGACATCAAAGGGATGAGAGGCCCCTGGTCCTGGAATGGCTTGATGCAGCAGTGTAGTGGAATAACAGGATAGTGAAGTTGGAGGGGGTGATTGGGGAATGGGTAAAGGGAGATGGCTTATCGGATTTTCAGGGGTGAGAAACCAGGCAAGAGGACATCATTTGTAATGTAAATAAAGAATATACCTAATAAAAAAAAGAGAAAAAAAGTATCTATCTCCCAATCCAGCCTTACAGAGGATCCTGGAAGGAAAACTCCAATACAGCAATGGTACCAGCAACAAAAAAGGACAAGACATTAAGCATCTCACAGCAAAACCCAAAGGAGAGGACAAGCACAAAAAGCCACCTACAAAAACAAACTCATCAGGAATCAACAGTAATCTCTCTTTAATATCTCTCAATATTAATGGACTCAGTTCACCTGCAAAAAGACATAAGCTAACAGATTGGATATTCAAACAAGATTCATCATTTTGCTGGAAAAACACTCCTCAGTAACAAAAACAAACACTATCTTTGAGTAAAAGGATGGAAAAAGGTCTTCCAAGCAAATAGTCCCAGGAAACAAGCAGGAGTTGCCACCTTAATATCCAATAAAATAGACTTTCAACCAAAAGTAATCAAGCATGATTGTAGTGGCTATTCCTGGTTGTCAACTTGACTACATCTGGAATGAACTACAACCAAGAATTGGAAGGCTCACCTATGATCCTAATCTGGAGGCTCAGATATATAAGTTTCTGACCTGGATCTTGTCATGGAGATCTTGAATCATAGTGGCTATGAATTCCAGAAGATTAAGGCAAGGAGATCTCCAAATTCAAGATCATCTGGGATTAAAGGTGAGGTGGCACATGCCTTTAATCTGGGCTGCACCCTCTGCTGGAGACCTATGTAAGGACATTAGAAGAAGGAAGAATCACTCTTCCTTGCCTGCTTGCCTCATGGGACTCACCAACTGCTAGATCCTCGGACTTCTATCCACATCTGGTGCTGACCATTGTTGGGGAGTTGGACTACAGGCTGTAAGTCACCTACAAATTCCCTAACTATATAGAAACTGCCCATACGTTCTGTGACTCTAGAGAACCCAGACTAATACATGAAGGATACTTCCTATTCATCAAGGGGAAAATCCACCAAGATGAACTCTCAATTCTGAATATTGAGGTCCCAAATGCAAGGGCACTCAAATTCATAGGAGAAACTACTAAAGTTGAAAACACACATTGAACCCCACACAATAATAGTGGTGGATTTGAAGATCCCACTCTCACCATTGGACAGTTCGTTGAAACAGAAACTAAAAAGAGACAGTGAAACTAAGTGAGGTTATGAACCAAATGGATTTCACAGTTATCTTCAGAAAATTTCACCCTAAAATAAAAGAATACACCTTCGGCCACCAGTAGGACAGGACAGGTAACCCCAGGTGCAGAGATATACTGAGTCTAGGACGTCTGGGGATGCAGAATCCTGAGCTGCAGGCTACTGCCCATGCCCAGGACCTGGGCAGAGCAGCGGTTCATCTGTATGCCAGCCAGGCACAGGTCCTGTACCCTGCGGAGAGGTCCCAGCTGCCATCTTTGTCCCCAGTAGCGACCCCAGGTACAGAGATATCCCAAGTCTAAGACCTCTGGGGACAGAAACCAATAAGCTGCAGGCTGTTGCCTGTGCCCAGGATCTGGGCAGAGTGGCTGTTCATCTGTGTGCCAGCCAGGCATGGGACCTGTGCCCTGTGGGATTCCCGCTGCCATCTTCCCTCCCTGACAGAGCAGATAGGCAGCACCATGTTTGGTCCACAGAGACAACCCAAGTATAACATTTATTGGGGCAGGACACACCAGGGCTCCAACAGCACCCAAAAGGAGGGCAACACATCAGCAATCTGTGCCAGGGGAAACCCAGTCATCCAGTGTTGTGGAAATAGCCTTACAGGCTCAAAGGAGGTTGAAGCGCCAGCCATTGACAACAAGACCAACTAACACCAGTGAGAACTAGATGGAAAAAGCAAACATAGGAATGTTACTAACAGAAATCAAGGCAATATGGCAGCATCTGAACCCAATTCTCCATTAACAGCAAGTTCTGGATATCCCAACACACCAGAAAAACAAGATTTGGATTTAAAAATCACTGGTCATGATGCTGTTACAGGAACACATGAAGGACATAAATAAATCTCTTAAAGAAATTCAGGAGAAAATGGATCAAAATTTAGAAGCACTGACAAGAGAAACACAAAAATTATTTAAAGAAATTCAGGAGAATATGGGTCAAAAGATAGAAGCCAATAAGGAGGAAACACAAAAATCACTTAAAGAAAAACAGGAGAACTTTGGTCAACAGGCTGAGGTCATGAAAACGGAAACACAAAAATCTCCTTAAAAATTACAGGAAAACACAAGCAAGCAAGTGAAGGAACTGAGCAAAACCATCCAGGTTCTAAAAACAGAAGTAGAAACAATTAAGAAATCACAAAGGGAGACAACTTTTAGATAGAAAACCTTGGGAACTGTTTAGATGATCGACTTAGTCCTAATTTAATTTTGCTATTTGGTATCTGTCTAGGAAATTGTCCATTTCCTCCAGATTCTCCAGTTGTGTTGAGTATAGGCCTTTGTTGTAGGATCTGATGATTTTTTGGATTTCCTCACTTTCTGTTGTTGTATCCCCCTTTGCATTTCTAATTTTGTTAATTTGGATACTTTATCTGTGCCCTTTGGTTAGTTTGGCTAAGGGTTTATCTATCTTGTTGATTTTCTCAAAGAACCAGCTTCTGGTTTTGTTGATTCTTTGTATGGTTCTATTTGTTTCCACTTGATTGATTTCAGCCCTGAGTATGATGATTTCCTGTCTTCTTCTCCTCCTGGGTGAAGTAGCTTCTTTTTGTTGCAGAGCTTTCACATGTGCCATTAAGCTGCTAGTGTATGCTCTATTCCGTTTCTTTTTGGAGGCACTCAGGGCTATGAGTTTTCCTCTTAGCACTGCTTTCATGGTGCCCCAAAGATTTGGGTATGTTGTGCCTTCATTTTCATTAAATTCTAAAAAGTGTCTGATTTCTTTCTTTATTTCTTCTTTGGCCAAGGTGTCATTGTGTAGAGTATTGTTCAGCCTCCATGTGTATGTGGGCTTTCTGTTGTTTTTGTTGCTATTGATGACCACTCTTATTCCATAGTGATCTGATAGGAGGCATGGGATTAGTTCAATCTTCTTATATTTGTTGAGGTCTGTCTTGTGAACAATTATATGGTTGATTTTGGAGAAGGTACCATGAGGTGCTGAGAAAAAGGTATATTCTTTTGCTTTAGGGTGAAATGTTCTATAAATATAAGTCAAATCCAACTGGTCCAAAGCTTCAATTAGTTTTACTGTGTCCCTGCCTAGTTTCTGTTTTCCTGATTGGTCCATTGAGAATAGTGGAGTGTTGAAGTCACCCACAGTTATTGTGTTAGGTGCAATGTGTGCTTTGAGCCCAAAGCAAACGATCTGTAAGAGAAGAACTTCAAGACTCTGAAAAAAGAAATGGAAGAAGACCTCAGAAAATAGGAAAACCTCCCATGCTCATGGATTGGCAGGATTAATAGAGTTAAAATGGCCATTTGGGCAAAAGCAATATACAGATTCAATGCAATACCCATCAAAATCCCAATTCAATTCTTCATAGAAAGAGCAATTCTCAAATTCATCTGGAATAACAAAAAACCCAGGATAGCTAAAACTATTCAAAACAACAAATGAAATTCTGGGGGAATCAGTATCCCTGACCTCAAGCAATACTACAGAGAAATAGGGTTAAAAACTGCATGGTATTGGTACAGTGACAGGCAGCAGGCAGGCAGATCAATGGAACAGAAGATCCAGAAATGAGCCCACACACCTATAGCCACTTGATCCTCAACAAATGGGCTGAAAACATCCAATGGAAAAAAGATAGCCTTTTCAACAAATGGTGCTGGTTCAACTGTAGGTCAGCATGCAGAAAAATGCGAATTGATCCATCCTTGTCTCCTTGTACTAAGCTCAACTCCAAATGGATCAAGGACCTACACATAAAGCCAGACACTCTGAAGCTAAGAGAAAAGAAACTGGGGAAGAACCTTGAGGACATCGGTACAGGGGGAAAGTTTCTGAACAGATCACCAATAGTGTATGCTCTAAGATCAAGAACTGACAAATAGGACCTCATAAAATTACAAAGTTTCTGTAAGGCAAAGAACACCATCAAAAGGACAAATCGGCAACCAACTAATTGGGAAAAGATCTTCACCAACCCTACATCAGATAAAGGGCTAATATCCAATATATACAAAGAACTCAAGAAGTTAGACTCCAGAAAACCAAACAACCCTATTAAAAAATGGGGTACAGAGTTAAACAAAGAATTTTCACCTGAAGAACTTCGGATGGCAGAGAAACATCTTAAAAAAATGCGCAACTTCATTAGTAATTAGGGAAATGCAAATCAAAACAACCCTGAGATTTCACCTTATACCAGTCAGAATGGCTAAGATTAAAAATTCAGGAGACAGAAGGTGTTGGCTAGGATGTGGAGAAAGAGGAACACTCCTCCACTGTTGGTGGGGTTGCAAATTGGTACAACCACTCTGGCAGTTTCTCAGAAAACTGGGCACCTTACTTCCGGAAGATCCTGCTATACCACTCCTGGGCATATACCCAGAGAATTCCCCACCATGTAATAAGGATACATGCTCCACTATATTCATAGCAGCCTTATTTATAATAGCCAGAAGCTGGAAAGAACCCAGGTATCCCTCAACAGAAGAATGGATGCAAAAAAATGTGGTATATATGCACAATGGAGTACTATTCAGCCATTAGAAACAATGAATTCATGAAATTCTTAGGCAAATGGATGGAGCTGGAGAACATCATACTAAGTGAGGTAACATAGTCTCAAAAGATCAATCATGGTATGCAGTCACTAATAAGTGGATATTAACCTAGAAAACTGGAATACCCAAAACATAATCCACAAATCAAATGAGGTACAAGAAGAAAGGAGGAGTGGCCCCTGGTTCTGGAAAGACTCAGTGTAGCATTTTTGCCATTATAGGGCAAAAGCAGAACAGGGAAGTGAGAAGGGGTGGGTGCGAGAACAGGTGGAGGGAAGGGGGCTTATGTGACTTTTGGGGAGTGGGGGGCCAGAAAAGGGGAAATCATTTGAAATGTAAATAAAAATATATCGAATAAATAAAAAAAAGTAAACCTTGGGAAAAATCAGGGGCCATAGATGCACATATAAACAACAGAATACAAGAGATAGAAGAAAGAATCTCAGATGCTGAAGATACTGTACAAACCATGGAGTCAACAGTCAAAGAAAATACAAAATGCAAAAAGCTTATAACTCAAAAAAATCCAGGAAATCCAGGATACATTGTGGCCAAACCTAAGGATTATATGCATAGATGAGAGTGAACATTTAAAACATAAAGGGCCAGCAAATATCTTCACCAAAATTATGGAAGAAAACTTCCCTAATCTAAGGAAAGAGATGCCCATGAATATACAAGAAGCCTACAGAAATCCAAACAGACTGGACCAGAACAGAAATACCTCCTGTCACATAATAATCAAAACCCCAAATGTACTAAACAAAGAAAGAATATTAAAGGCAGTAAGAAAAAAATGCCAAGTAACATATAAAGGAAGACCTATCAGAATCACACCAGACTTCTCACCAGAGACTATGAAAGCTAGAAGATCCTGGGCAGATCTCATGCAGACTCTAAGAGAACACAAATGCCAGCCAAACTACTATATCCAGCAAAACTCTCAATCACCATAGATGGAGAAACCAAGATATTTCATGACAAAACCAAGTTTACACAATATCTTTGCACAAACCCAGCTCTACAGAGGATAATAGGAGAAAAACACCAATACAAGGAGGGAAATTTCTCCCTGGAAAAAGCAAGATAGTAGCCTTCTTTCATCAAACCCAAAAGAAGATAACCAATCAAATATAAAAAATAACTTCAAAAATGACAGGAAGTAATACTCACTATTCCTTAATATCTCTTAACATCAATGGACTCAATTCCCCAATAAAAAGACATAGATTAACAAACTGGATACATAAACAGGACCCGATATTTTGCTGCATACAGGAAACACACCTCAGTGTCAAAGACAAACACTACCTTAGAGTAAAAGGCTGGAAGACAATTTTACAAGCAAATGGTCTCAGGAAACAAGCCAGAGTAGCCACTCTAATATCAGATAAAATTGACTTTCAACTTAAAGTCATCAAAAGAGACACTGAGGAACAGTACTTGCTGGTCAAATGAAAAATACACCAAGAAGAACTCTCAATCCTGAACATCTATGCTCCAAATGCAAGGGCACCCTCATTTATAAAAGGATACTTTACTAAAGCTCAATGCACACATTGTACCTAATACAATAATTGTTGCTGACTTCAACACTGCACTTTCCTCAATGGAAAACAGAAACTAAACAGGGATACAGTAAAACTAATTGAAGCTTTGGATCAACTAGATTATATATATATATATATATATATATATATATATATATATATATATATATATATATATATAATATAAACATTTCATCTGAAAGCTAAATAATATACTGTTTTCTCAGCACCTCACGGTACCTTCTCCAAAATTGCTCAGTTAATTGGTCTCAAGACAGACCTCAACAAATATAAGAAGATCAAAATAATCCCATGCCTCCTATCAGATCACTATGGAGTAAAAGTTGTCTTCAATAGCAACAAAAACAACAGAAAGCCCACATACACATGGAAACTGAACAGTATTCTATTTAATGATACCTTGATCAAGGAAGAAATAAAGAAAAAATCAAAGGCAGTTTAGAATTTAATGAAAATGAAGACAGAACATACCCAAATCTACGGGACACAATGAAAGCAGTGCTAAAACGAAAACTCATAGCCCTGAGTGCCTCCAAAAAGAAAACAGAGAGAGCATATACTAGCAACTTAACAACACACCTGAAAGCCCTGGAACAAAAAGAAGTTTATTCACCCAGGAGGAGTAGAAGACAGGAAATCCTCAAACTCAGGGATGAAATCAATCAAGTAGAAACAAACAGAACCATACAAAGAGTCAACAAAACCAGGAGCTGGTTCTTTGAGAAAATCAACAAGATAGATAAACCCTTAGCCAGACTAACCAAAGGGCACACAGACAGTATCCAGAGTAACAAAATGAGAAATGAAAAAGTAGATATAAGAACAGAAACTGAAGAAATTCAAAAAAATCATAAGATCCTTCTACAAAAGCCTATACTCAACACAACTGGAGAATCTGGAGGAAATGCACAGTTTCCTCGACAGATATCAAACACCAAATTAAATCAGGATCAAATAGATCATCTAAATAGTCCTACAACCCCTAAAGAAATAAACTGGGTCATAGAAAGTCTCCCAACCAAAAAAAGCATGGGACCAGATGGCTTCAGTGCAGAATTCTATTAGACCTTCAAAGAAGAACTAACACCAATACTCTTCAAAGTATTCCACAAAATAGAAACAGAGGGAACACTACCCAACTTGTTCTACGAAGCCACAATTATTCTGATACCAAAACCACACAAAGATTCAACAAAGAAAGAGAACTTCAGGTGAATTTCCCTTATGAATATCGATGCAAAAATACTAAACAAAATTCTTGCCAACTGAATCCAAGAACACATCAAAGCGATCATCCACCATGATCAAGTAGGCTTCATCCCAGGGATGCAGGGATGGTTCAATATAAGGAAATCCATCAATGCAATCCACTACATAAACAAACTCAAAGAAAAAATCGACATGGTCATTTCATTGGGTGGTGAAAATCATTTGAAAAAATTCAGTATCCTTTCATGCTAAAAGTCTTGGAAAGAACAGGAATTCAAGGCCCATACCCAAAAATAATTAAAGCAATATACAGCAAACCGGGAGCCAACATCAAACTAAATGGAGAGAAACTTGAAGCAATCCCAATAAAATCAGGGACTAGACAAGGCTGCCCCCTCTCCCCATATCTTTTCAATATAGTACTTGAAGTTCTAGCTAGAGCAATAGACAACATAAGGAGGTCAAAGGGAAACAAATTGGAAAGGAATTAATCAAATTATCACTATTTACAGATGATATGATAGCATACTTAAATGACCCAAAAACTCTACCAAAGAACTCCTACAGCTGATAATCAACTTCAGCAAAGTGGCTGGTTATAAAATCAATTCAAGCAAATCAGTTGCCTTCCTATACTGAAAGGATAAGCAGTCTGAGAAAGAAATTAGGAAAATGACACCCTTCACAATAGCTACAGACAGTATAAAGCATCTTGGTGTGACTCTAACCAAACAAGTGAAAGATCTAAATGACAAGAACTTTAATTCTCAGTAAAAGGAAATTGAAGACCTCAGAAAATGGAAAAATCTTCCATGCTCGAGGATTGGCAGGATTAATATAGTTAAAATGGTCATCTTGCCAAAAGCAATATTCAGATTCAACGCATTCCCCATCAAAATTCCAACTCAGTTCTTCACAGAGTTAGTAAAAGCAATTCTCAAATTCATCTGGAATAACAAAAAACCCAGGATAGCTGAAACTATTCTCCACAGTAATAGAACTTCTGGGAGAATCAGTATCACAGATCTCAAACAATACTACAGAGCAATAGTGATAAAAACTGAATGATATTGGCACAGTGACAGGTAAGTGGACCAATGGAATAGAATTGAAGACCCAGAAATGAATCCATATACCTATGGTCACTTGATCTTCAACAAAAGAGCTGAAAACATCCAGTGGAAAAAAGATAGCCTTTTCAACAAATGGTGCTGGTTCAACTGGAGGTCAGCATGCAGAAGAATGTGAATTGATCCATTCTTATCTCCTTGTACTAAGCTCAACTCCAAGTGGATCAAGGACCTCAACATAAAACCAGAAACACTGAAACTAATAGAAAAGAAACTGGGGAAAACCCTTGAGGACATGGGCCACAGGGGAAATTTTCCTGAACAGAACACTAATACTTTTGCTCTAAGATCAAGAATTGACAAATGGGACCTTATAAAATTACAAAGTTTCTGTAAGGCAAAGAACACTGTTAAAAGGACAAAACGGAAACTATCCAATTGGGAAAGGATATTCACCAACCCCACATCTGATACAGGGCTAATATCCAATATATACAAAGAACTCAAGAAGTTAGACCCCAGGGAACCAAATAACCCTATTAAAAATGGGGTACAGATCTTAACAAAGAATTTTCACCTGAAGAAATTTGGATGGCCGAGAGGCACCTTAAGAAGTGCTCAAGATCATTAGTCATTAGGGAAATGCAAATCAAAACAACCCGGAGATTTCACCTTACCCCAGTCAGAATGGCTAAGGTCAAAACTCAGGAGACAGCAGGTGTTGGTGAGGATGTGGAGAAAGAGGAACACTCCTCCACTGCTGGTGGGGCTGTAAGATGGTACAACCACTGTGGAAATCAGTCTGTAGGTTCCTCAGAAAACTGGACATGAGACTTCCAGAGGACCCTGCTATACCTCTCCTGGGCATATACCCAAAGGATTCTCTGGCATGCAATAAAGACACATGCTCCATTATGTTCATAGCAGCCTTCTTTATAATAGCCAGAAGCTGGAAAGAACCCAGATGTCCCTCAAAAGAGGTATGGATACAGAATATGTGGTATATTTTCACGATGGAATACTACTCAGCAATTAAAAACAATGAATTCATGAAATTTTTAGGCAAATGGTTGGAACTAGAAAATATCATCCTAATTGAGGTAACCCAATCACAAAAGACTACACATCGAATGCAACCACTGATAAGTGGATATAAATTAGCCCAGAAGCTCTGAATACCCATGACACAATTAGGAAAACAAATGACTGTCATGAGGAAGTAAGGAGAGGGCCCTGATCCAGGAAAGGCTTGATCCAGCATTGTAGAGGAGAACCAGGACAGAGAAAAAGGAGGGAGGTGATTAGAGAATGATTGGAGAGCAGAAGGCTTTTGGGGCATATTGGGAGGGGGGAAGCGGGAAAGGCGAAATCATTTGTAATGTAAACAAAGAATATAGAAAATTAAAATAATAGAAAAGAAAAAAATAAATATAGATAGAAAAAAAAGAAAAAAATGTATATACCTTCTTGTCAGCCCCTCGTGGTATCTTCTCCAAAATCAACCATGTAATTGGTCAATAAACAACCCTTAACCGATACAAGAAGATTGAAATATTACCATGCATCCTTTCAGATCACCATGGCCTAAGGCTGGTTTTCAAAAACAGCAAAAACTACAAGAAAAAAACCCCACATATACATGGAAACTGAGCAACTCTTTACTCAGTGGTCAGGTTAGAAATAAAGAAAGAAATTAAAGACTTTCTGGAATTTAATGAAAATACTGACACATCATACACAAACTTACAATGAAAGCAGTGCTAGGAGGAAAGTTCATAGCACTAAGTGTTGCGGTCAATAAACTGGAGAGGTCTTACACTAACAACTTAACAGCACACCTGAGAGCTCTAGAACAAAAAGAAGCAAACTCACCTACAAGGAGTAGAAGGCAGGAAACAGTCAAACTCAGGGCCGAAATCAACAAAATAGAAACAAAGTAAATAATACAAAGAATCAATAGAACCAGAAGCTGGTTATTCGAGAGAATCATCAAGATATATAAACGCCTAGCCAAACTAACTAAAGAGCCAAGAGGAAGTATCCAAATTAACAAAATCAGAAAAGAAAAGGGAGACATAACAGAAATGGAGGAAATTCAAAAAATCATCAGATCCTACTGTAAAAACTTATACTCAACAAAACTGGAAATTCTAGAAGAAATGGATGTTTATCTAGACAGATGCAACATGCCAAAGTTAAATCAAGAGCAGGTAAACTATTTAAATAGGCCTATATCTCACAAGGAAATAGAAGATGTCATTAAAAATTTCCCAACCAAGAAAAGCCAGAGCCAGATAGATTTAGTGCAGAATTCTGCCAGACCTTCAAAGAAAACCTGATACTAGTTTTCCTCAAACTATTTCATAAAATAGAAAGAGAAGGAACACTACCTACCTCAATCTATGAAGCCACAATTACTTTGATACCTAAACCACACAAGAACCCAACCAAAAAAGAACAATCTTGCCTATTAATATCGATGTAAAAACACTCAATAAAATTCTTGCAAACTGAATCCAAGAACATATCAAAACCATCATTCTTCATGATAAGTAAGCTTCATCACAGGGATGCAAGGTTTGTTTAATATAGGAAAATCCGTTTACACAATCCACTATATAAACAAACTCAAAGAAAAAAAATCACATGACCATCTCCTTAGATGCAGAAAAAGAATTTGACAAAATACAACACCCCTTCATGTTAAAAGTATTGGAGAGATCAGGAATTCAAGGCCTATACCTAAATATAAGAAAAACAATTTACTGCAAACCAATTAATTGGAGACATACTTAAGGCAATCCCACTGAAATGGGGGACAAGACAAAGATGACCACTCTCCCCACATCGATTCAATATAGTGCTCAAAGTGCTAGCTAGAAAAACATGACAACAAAAAGACATCAAGGGGATACAAATTGGGAAAGAATAAATAAATGTATCACTAATTGCAGATGATATGATAATATACATAAGCAACCACAAAATTCTACCAGAGAATGTCTCCAGATGATAAACAACTTCAGCAAAATGGCTGGTTATAAAATTAACTCAAATAAATCCAAAACTTTACTTGGATTATCCAAATCCAAATCAGATCAGTAGCCTTCTTTTCACAAATGACAAACAGGCTGAGAAAGAAATTAGGGAAACAACTCCCTTCACAATAGCCACAAATAATATAAAATATATTGGGGTAACTAACCAAACAAGTGAAAGACCTTTATGACAACAACTTCAAGTCTCTCAAGAAAGAAATCAAAGAATATCTCATAAAAATGGAGAGATCTCCCTTGTTCATGCATTGGCAGAATTAACATAGTAAAAATGGCAGTCGTACCAGAGGGAATCTATAAATTCAATGCAATCCTCATCAAAATACCAACACAATTCTTTATAGATATGGAAAAAGCAATTCTCAAATTCATCTGGAAAGGCAAAAACCCAGTGTAGCACAAACAATTCTTAACTTAAAAGAACTTCTGGAGGAATCACCATACCTGACCTTTAGCTTTACTACAGAGCAATAGTGATAAAAAGCTGCATGGAATTGGTATAGAAACAGACACATTGATCAGTGGAATAGAAGACCCAGAAATAAAACCACACACTTAAGAACACATGATCTTTGACAAAGAAGCCAAAAATATACAATGGTGCTCTGACCCGCTGGGACAGTAGACAAGTTCTCTAAGAGAGGGGGTGGGGATGAGGAGGCAATAGAGATTCTGATCAAGAGATGGAGGCAAGACAACATTGTGATCAGGCCACCTTTATTAAATAAGCAAAAGCAGCCCCCTTTAAAGCCATTGGGGAATATCAGTCATTAGCAGATGTTCTTCTAGGCAGATCTGTGGCCAAGTCCCAACCACAAGTCCATCATGAAATCTGAGAAGAGCTTCTTCTACCAAGAAATGAAACCCAAGGAGAATAGAAGTTTAACTTGTTAGTGCTATACAGGCCTTAAGAGACATGATTAAGTCAAACAGCCAGGGCTTGGAAATATAAAAATGGACAATGGAAAAAAGAAGGCATCTTTAATAAATGGTGTGGTCTAACAGGATGTCTGTGTGTAGAAAAATGAAAATAGCCCTATATTTGTCACCTTGCACAAAGTTCAATTCCAAGTCGATAAAGTACCCCAACATAATACCAGATACGCTGAATGTAATGGAAAAGAAAGTGGGAAAGAGCTTTGAACTCACTGGCACTGGGAAAAACTTCCTTAAATGAACTCCAATGGCTCATGCTCTTGAATCAAGAATTGATAAATGGGGTCTCAAGAAACTTGTAAGCTTCTGTAAGGCAAAGGACATATTCCACAAGACAAATCAGCAACCTACAGAATGGGATAAAAATCTTCACTAACCCAACATGTGATAGAAGGCTAATATCCAAAATTTATAAAGAACTCAAGAAGCTAATCAACAAAAAAACCTCAAACACCCCAATCAAAAAATTGGGTATAGAACTAAATCACAACTGAGGAATCTCAAATCCCTGAGAAGCACCTAAAAAAAATGTTCAAAGTCCTTAGTGATCAGAGAAATGCAACTCAAAACAACCCTGAGATTCTACCTTACAACAATCAGAATGGCTAAGATCAAAACCTCAGGTGACAACACATGTTGGAGAGGATGTGGAGGAAGAGGAACACTCCTCCACTGCTGTTAGGATTGAAAACTGGGACAAGCACTCTGGAAATCTATCTGGAGGTTACTCAGAAAATTGGAAATAGATCTTCCTGAAAACCCAGCGATACCACTCTTGGGAATATATCCAAAAGATGCCCACCATGATGCAGGGGCATGTGTTCCTCTATGTTTATGACAGCCTTATTTGTGATAGCCAGAAACTGAAAACAACATAGATGTCCAATGACAGAAGAATGGATATAGAAAATGTGGTTCATTTACACAATGGAATACTACTCAGCTATCAAAAATGAGGACATCCTGAGTTTTGCAGGAAAATGGATGGAGCTAGAAAATATCATCCTGAGTGAGACTCAAAATGACATGCATGGTATGTACTCACTAATAAGGGGATATTAGTCAAAAAATACAGAATACCTGAAACATAGTCCAGAGAACTCAAAAAGGTCAACAAGATGAAGTGCCCAAGTGAGGACACCCCAGTCCCACTTGGGAGGGAGAAGAAAGCAATCATAAGTGGGGAGGAAGGAAGAGAGGGATATTAGAGGGAAAGTAGACAGGGCAGGGAAGAGGGGAGAGAGGGGGAGAGGGGGAAGAGGAAGGGAAGGGAACCTGATCTGACATTGGGGGAGGGAAAAGGACTGAAACCCCGAGGGCCAGAAGAAAGAATGGAAACAGGCAACCTTGGGAGATAGGAGGTTGGGAGACCCTACAGAATGCACCAGAGACTTGGGAAGTGAGATACTCACAGGACTAAAAAGGAAAGACCTTAGATGAAAAGCCTGACAGTAGGGAGAGGGAACTTATAGAGACTGCCTCCAGCAAGGAGACAGGGCTTCAAATGAGGGAGACTGGGTCTATCCCATAGCCATAACTCTGACCCATAATTGTTCCTGTCTGAAAGAATTAGTGAGATGGAAATGGAGCAGAGCCCGAGGAAAAGAAAGTCCAGTGACAGGCTCAAAGTGGGGTCCAACTCAACAGAAGGTCCCAAGGCCTGACACTATTACTGAGGCTATGGAATGTTCACAAAAAGGGACCTAGCTTGACAGCACTCTGGAAGAATCAAGAAGCAGCTGAAAGAGTCAGATGCAGATATTCGCACACAGAAGCAGCTAACACCCCCATCCCCCCCTGTTAAATTAGGGAATGCTAATAGAAGCCGAAGGTGACCCTGTAGGAGGACCAGCTGTTTTAATTAATCTGGATCCCAGGGATCTCTCAGACAATGGACCACCAAACAGGTAGCATATACCAGCTGATATGAGGCCTCTAGCACACACTCAATAGAGGACAGCTGGGTCTGTGTTCATTCAGAGATGATGCAACTAACCCTCAAGAGTCTGGAGGTCCCAGGGAGTTTAGAGGTCAGGTGGGGTGGGGGATGGGTACATCCACATGGAGACAAGGGGATGGGAGGAGGTATGGGATGTGGAACAGTTGAAGGGTGGACAGGGGTTGGCAGGGTGTGGAATAAAATATGAAGTTAATAAAAATAATAAAAATTCTCACAAAAGAATATCTGAGGAAGCCATTGACAAAACACAACAACCCTTCAAGTTAAATGTCTTGGAGAGGTCAGGAACTCATGGCACATACTTAAACTACTAAAATCACTATATAGCAAGTCAACATTCAGCATCAAAATATGTGGAGAGAAACTCGAAGCAATCTCAGTAAAATCTTCAATGCAGTACTTGAGGTTCTAGCTAAAGCAATAAGAAAACAAAGGGAGATCAAGGGGAAACAAATCAGAAATGAAGAAGTCAGGCTATCACACTTCATTGATGATCTATTAGTATATATAAGTGACCCTCAATACTCTCCCAGAGAACTATTACAGCTGATAAACAACTTTGGCAAAATGGCTGTATATAAACCTAACTCAAACAAATGAGTCACCTTCCTTCATATAAATGATATGGGCTGAGAAAGACATTAGGGAAACAACACCCTTCATAATAGTCACAAATAATATAAAATATCTTGGTGTAACTCTAACTAAGCAAGTGCTAAATATCTGTCTTGCAAACACTAAAAGAAGGAAATCAAGGAAAACTTCCGAAGATGGAATGATTTCCAGTGCTCATAGATCACTACAATTAACACAGTGAAAATGTCATCTTACCAAAAGCAATCTACAGATTCAATGCAATTGCCATCAAAATTCCAACCAAATTCTTCACAGACAAAGAGAGAACAATTCTTGACTTCATATGATAAAACAAACAAGCAAACAAAAATATAGGATAACCAAAACAGTTCTGAACAATAAGAGAAATTCTGGGGGAATCAATGTCCCTGATGTCAAGGTCTTTTTAAAATTAATTATTTACAGCAAATGTTGCCCCCTCCCTGTGCCCCTTCACAAGGAACCTCCCACAATTTCCCAACTTCTTCTCCTCTTACAGGGTAGAGGCCTCCCCTGGGTATCCACTGACCTTTGCACATCAAGTCTCTGCAGGGCTAGGCAGATACTCTCCCACTGAAACCAGATGAGACAACAATTTTTGGGACCAGATAGCACACTCCAGCAACAGTTTTAGGGAGAGCCTCTGCTCCCTCAAAGGTTTTTTTGTTCTTTTCTAGTGGTATGTGTGTCTGTGTGTGTGTCTCTGTGTCTCTGTGTGTCTGTGTGTGTGTGTGTGTGTTTGTGTATGTGTTTGTGCCTGTGTATGTGTGTGTGTGCTTGAAACAGGTTCCACTTCCATGTCCTGGAACTCAATGTGTAGACCAGGATGTCCTTGCTCTTACAGATTCAACTGCTTCTGCTGAGAATGGAATGCTGAAAGTGGGAGTAATATCTGTCCCAGGGAAGAGCACACAGATTTGTTGGTAAATAGTATTTTTTTTGAGGTTTAACCCCCAAGTGCTGGGATTAAAGGCATGTGCCACCAACATCTTGTTCAAATGTTATTTTTTATGAATTGTTTATTCACTCCACATTTTGGTTGATTGCAGCCTGCTCCTACCTCTCCTCCCAGTATCACTCTCTAGGCACAACAACTAAAACCTAATCTTGTAAGCCTTATTAAAATCTGATTCCTCTGGTATCAAATCCTTGCAGATCCACCATGATACTAGGAAACTCTACCAGTTACATCTTACCCCTCTGCTGCCCCAGTTCCAAAGAGAACCTAACTCTTGAGTCCCACCTCACCCAGTAATTGGCTCCTTTATTCATTAGGGGATTGGTTCATGAGAACGGCACCAAGTCCATCCACAACACTTCCCCATTTCTGTTCTAATAAAAAAACACAAGCTTACTCCCAATATAGAGCCCAACTATTATGACTTTGTAATTTATAAGGTATAGATAAACCTAAAACCCAGTCCATCAATTTTGTCATTAAGATAGAACATCACCATATAACCTAAATTAAAGGGCTTATCATTTTACACCTGACTCATGCCCTAGCTTTGGATTGTAAGCCATCTGAAAACTATCCTCTCAAATCTATATCATATTCCTCAATGCTAAACAGCTTTGGTTGGCTATGAGACTACCAGTCTTCAAGCCCATCAGTATCCAAGAACAACTGATATTAACTGAAAATATATAGGAAGCCTAACACAGCTTCTAATGCTTAGCCAATTTATAGAGACTGCTGATCACACCAACAGTCCCTTACTGCAAAATGTTGGAGTATCAGCCTTCAACCTTCTGGTCAGGATCATCTGACAGACCTTAGAGATACAGAAATACTAAGGACTAGCTTATTCTGTCTCTGCAGAGCCAAGCTGTCCTAAGCCTGTAATTACATCCTTTCTTTGGACAGTATTATGTCTGTAGATGAAAAGAGGCAATTAATGCCTAGTGGCTGTCTTGCTACAACTGGAGTAACACATAGATACTCAATTTCTTTTTTGAATCCAAGACAGAGAAAGCTGTCAGGATCAGACTAGTCTTAAGAACAAGTGAATAAATAACATTAAATGTCGCATTCTGTGGATTTCTGACATTTTTGCAAACCCACTATCTATGTAATCTGGACTGTTGTCCATTAACTACTCTCAGCTATTTCTAGTTAAAATCTTGAAAACACCCTAACAATAAACTCAGAGCCATGAATTTGCTATTTGGCCCTAAACTCACAGGCTTAAACATCTCAGATCAGATTAAAATAACAGTTATAGAAGGACTGGGTCTAAGCCTTGCACAAAATTTTGTATCAATAGAAGAAATTTATACCAATGAAACCCTTGATTTTGCATCAAAATAAATTATGTACTATTAAAGAAATTATGACTTCAGCTTAGTAATAATTAAAAAGATTTCCACCAAATGAGATTATGGCTATGTAATCAATTCTAATCAATTCTATCTATTCCCCCTTATTCCAATTTTGTCCATTTCTATATTCCCTAGAGAGACAATCTACAATAACCACACTCATCCCCAACCTTCAACTCTTAATAACTTCTTCAAGCTGAATATGGACATCGAGATATTTTTGAAGGAGAGGGAAAGGGTAGGGAAAATGGGGGAGTTGGTTTGCCTCAAAAAGGACACACCAATGATTGTATTAGTCTCTGATGTTTGTGTTCTGACTGGATCCAGATTAAAAACTAAGATATGGAATTCAAACAGGTCAGTTCAGCATGTCTGACAAGGAGACTCACCATTCCACTATATTCTGTAATTTACAAATCTCAAAACAAACTTTTAGCACCATCAAGGTAAAACTTTTTGTTTGATTCTTTGGAATCTAGTTCTTCAGGTGCTCTCCCTCTATCAAATCTGATCCTTATTACTCTGGAAGGTGTATAGACACTAATCACATTTTCTAAAAACACAAAGACAAAACCTTTCTCCCAAATCAGCATATCCTTGAGGCAGTAACCAGATTTATTTTGACCTTTCTCCAAGAGGAATAATCTAACCACAAAACTCAAAATCACACCCATTTTGAAAATCAAAGCAATCTAAAATATGAAGTAAAGTAAGACACTGCATGTGCCTATACTAGGCCTTTCCTATCTTGCCAAGCAGGAAAAGACACTCAAGATTCCCATGGAGCCCACGTTAGCAGAACATGAGCTTCCTGTGGCTGGTTAAACAATCCATACCATCTTTCCATTTGGCTCTCTGCCCAGAGCCACAGACATATTTTCTTAATACCTATATAGTATCTGTCTGTTGAACTCTCTACCTGGTGTCACAGATAATTAATAGATAATTAATACCTGTTCAAGGCAATGATTATCACTGCACTCTTTACTCTGTAGTCAGTGACTAATATTTCCTATCCTAGTTCAAATTAAAACAACCCAAAACAAATGTAGTAAACTAAAACACTGTATATACCTATACTTAGGCCTTTCTTATGTTACCCAGATGATATAAAACCCAGTATTCCCATGGATCCCGTATTAGACAGAATATGAGTATCCTGCGAGGCAAGTAAAGCAATCTTATACCATCTTATGGTTCAGCTCTCTGCCTAGAGCAGCCAACCTGTTATACCATCTATCTCTTCAGCTCTCTGCCTGGAGCCACAGGCATTTATTTTATTAATACCTGTTACTGCCCTCTCTACTTGAAGTCCGTGACTAATTTTCCCATTCCTAGTTCCTAACCACAGGTGAATTCCCCACATGATTTGGACAAAATCTGTGACAAATGAAGTAAACCAAAATACTGCATGTGCCTATACTTAGGACTTTCCTAGGTTGCCAAGAGGATATAAAACCCAATATTCCTATTTATTCCATGTTAGACAGAATATGAATACCCTGCCAGGCCTATTAGAGCAATATGTCTTTATACCATCTTAACACAATTGATTCACACTTCTATACATACCTACTTATAAGCAGGCAGCTAGTCAAAGCCAGATTTAAACCCAGAATTCCCATGGAGCCCACATTAGACAGAATTTGAGTATCCTGTAAGACATATTAGAGCAATATATCTTTATACCATCATTAAAGCAATTAATTCAATCTTTCACTAATATCTGCCTATAGGAAGCAGGTAGTTTTTACTTGTTAAGCTCTCTGCCTATTGCAGCCTACATTCCCCACAGCAGGGGACCTCAGAGCCCTGCTTTCTGTTTCAATTCCCTTGTAACTCATCTCAGTGCCACACACCTACTCACTTAGAAAAAAGAAGTGAAATAAAATAAAACTCTATTTCTCAGGCTAACAATCATAAATTTTTAGTGGATTCATGCCCAGCCAGCATGTTGTTTCTCCATTTGTTATGGGAAATATTAAAAAAAAAAAAAAGAACCAATATGTTCCTGCACTTGTGCCTCTGCCCTGGCGGCCTGGACAGCCATGAACTGGCAGACAATGGCTGACCTGTTTTTATTTCTTGGAGAGTCTAAATGCGCAGTCTCTCCACACAGCTCACAAGGTTCCTAATGGCGAGTTGCTACCATGCCAACTCATGCTTCAAATGGCCTTTGTGGAGCACTCTACTGGCTGGTTTTGTGTGTCAACTTGACACAGACTAGAGTTATCACAGAGAAAGGAGCTTCAGTTGGGGAAGTGCCTCCATGAGATCCAACTGTGAGGCATTTTCTCAATTAGTGATCAAGTGGGGAGGGGCCCCTTGTGGATGGTACCATCTCTGGGCTGGTATTCTTGGGTTCTATATGAGAGCAGGCTGAGCAAGCCAGGGGAAGCAAGCCAGTAAGAAACATCCCTCCATGGCCTCTGCATCAGCTCCTGCTTCCTAACCTGCTTGAGTTCCAGTCTTGACTTCCATTAGTGATGAATTGCAATGTGGAAGTGTAAGCTGAATAAACCCTTTCCTCCCCAACTTGCTTCTTGGTCATGATGTTTGTGCAGGAATAGAAACCCTGACTGAGGAGACAAGCACCTCAGGCAAACACATGCTTGCACAAAGAGAGACATACACATCACACATACACACACACACACACACACACAGAGAGAGAGAGAGAGAGAGAGAGAGAGAGAGAGAGACAGACAGACAGACAAACAGACAGACAGACACAGAGAGGATGGATACATATACACACATATACTTGAATAGACAGGGGGACCTCAGCTGGTTCCTGTACACTAGATCAGCAACCACTTCTAACCTCTCCTGTGTGTCCAAACAGAAGGAACCTTAACCAGACTTACCTTTGGAGGTAACAGACCAGATAGATGGCTTTCAAATGTGTTTCCTTTTGTGCTACAGATGTCAGACCCTTTGAAGTGTTATAAAGCAATTGATCAAAAGGATCTCTGGGGAACTAGAACATCTTACCTGTTCCTAGAAGTCCATTGACAACTGACCACTGCATTTTTCTTCATTCCAAAGCATTCTGATCCCCTGATGTCTCAAGGTCTGGTCTCTGGGATCTAGCTGAGGCCTTCAGAAATATTATGAGGTACTCAGCATAGATAACTGCTCACACTGGGTTTAGGCTAATAGACAAAGTCTTTATTAGTTGGCTGGAAATTACACTGGGTGTTCAGGATCTCAGTGTAGGCCCCAACTCTTTCTTGAGGTAAGCTTTTAAGCATAAAAACAATATCTTGGTTTAATATACCTGAGTGAACAAGAATAGCTAACAAGAATAGTTAGCCAGAAGCTGAACTACAGAAGCCAAAAAGCTTGGTTAAGTCATTTAGATACTTTTGCAGAGCTTTGAATTAGGCCTTTGTTTTCACTTTGGCTGGTAAAGATGCTTAAGCACTCCATTTTAGGACCTAAATGGTACTTAAAACCACTCTCACTAGTGGCCCAGGCCCACAGCCCAGGGACAAGATTCCATAGTGTAGTCATATGTATGAATGAGTTTTGCTGTCAGACTTCATACAGACACACCAACAAAATTAAAAACACGTACTAAAACACCATGATTACACACACATACATAAAGATAATCTCTCTCTCTCTCTCTCTCTCTCTCTCTCTCTCTCTCTCTCTCCCCCCCCCCCCCCGTGTGTGTGTGTGTGTGTGTGTGTGTGTGTGTGTGTGTGTGTATGCACACATGTATGTCTATTTGTCTCTCTGCCCCACTCTTTCTGGCCCTAAATCTAATTCCCTCTCCCATCTTTCATGTCTATACCCCCCCCACCTCTATCCAATGCAGAAGGATGTGTCTGATTACCGTGTCATTTATCATGTGCACATGGATAATGGTTTTCTGTACGCCCAGGAAGTCTTACTTCTCTTGAAAACCAAGCCTCCAGAATTCCAACTCCACAAGGCTCAGAATTTCTGTGCTCAACCATAGGAAACCACTCTCCTAGCCTCCAGCAGACAACCCCACCATTGAAGTTCAACTCTCCCTCTCTACCAAGCCTACTGGAGGCATCTGCTCTGATGCACCACAGACAGCTCTATAGGGGTGGCCCTGCTCTGAGTACTCAGAGATTCCATGTCAGTGACTCCTCACCATAGCTCTTGTCACCCAGACACTCAGAGATAAATACAGACATTGTGCTCACCTCTGCTCCTTCTGAATGAGGGGACCCTAGATGGTTTACCCTACAAAACAACCTGATCACCCCAATGTCAACTCTCAGCTGTCCACCCTAAATGTTAAACTCCATCCCCTCTGTGGCCTTGCTTCTTGGATCTTTGAGGTATTGTGCCCGGTAGTGCTGAGACAAGGATACTATATTAATACACATGTACCCATGCAAACACACACATGCATAAGATTCATTAGCTGTGTGTGTGTGCGTGCACGCGCGCACACACACACACACAGGGGAAACATATTTTGTAGGGACAGACACATAGATACATACAAAGATAGACACGTAGTCAGACAAAGACCCATTCACATGTCTACATTCAGGGCTGAACAGACCCAGATTCATGAAACAAAGCAACAGAAAAAAGGAAGATATGGAGGTATGGAATTACAGAATTCAATATAGATTCACTCTTGGTTAAATTACACCGGGGAAAAGCATTTACATTTATTTTTCATAATGTGACACTGATAGGTTTCAGGTACTCTGACATTGTTACCACATTCACATAATTGCATTTTGGTATTCTACATGGGGAAAAATGTTGTCTTTTAGGGCACATTGCTATATTAGCCAGCCAGAAGACAGGGCTGTTGATCTTAACTTGTGGAATTATTTTGAAATCCAGATGTCAGTGCTTAATTATTGAGGAGTAGACACTGGAAACACACACCTTTATCACCAGGATGTAAGGGAATGGTGATGTGAGCCTATAAATCAATAACAATAATATGGCAGTTTTTAGTAGCCATGGCAAGAAACAAAACTCCAGGCTAAAGAACATCAGCAATGGGCATGAATGTTGACAGGCAGAAGAAATGTAAACCATTTCCCAGACTATCAGGAATAAAGGAGATAGACATATTCTGGGAGCTGAAGTATGGCTCTATAAGAACTTCCTAAAGTTGTTCTTGGATTAGGTGGTGTAAATGTTTAAGTCTATGTCCTTAATTGGTAACTGGTGTGCCCCAAAAATGAACCTTTCTAGTCAAAATAATTGGCTAGATGTTTTTGAGTAGCTCCCAGAGAAAGAAAGAATGTTCTACTACAGAGATTCCACACCTCCCTTGAGAAAGGAGCTTCTGGTAAAGGTGGAATATAGGGTTAAAAATGTCAACTTTGTGATTGGTTTACCTCACTTAGGATATTTTTCAGTTCCACATATTTGCCTAAGAATTTCATGAATTAATTATTTTTAAAAGCTGAGTAGCATTCCATTGTGTAAATAAACCACATCTTCTGTATCAGTTCCTCCACTGAGGGACATCTGGGTTCTTTCCAGCTTCTGGCTATTATAAATAGGCTGCTATAAACATAGTGGAACATGTATCCTTATTACATGCTGGAGAATTCTCTGAGTATATGCCCCAGAAGTTGTATAACAGAGTCCTCCAGTAGTATCATGCCAAGTATTCTGAGTAACCGCAAGTATGATTTCCATAGTGGTTGTACCAACTTGCAATCCCTCCAGCAGTGGAGGAGTGTTCCTCATTCTCCACATCCTTGCCAGCACTTGCTGTCTCCTAAGTTTTTGTTCTTAGTCATTCTGACTGGTGTGAGGTGAAATTTCACAGTTATTTTGATTTGAATTTCCCTGATGACTAAGGATGTCAAACATTTCCTTAGGTGCTTCTCAGCCATTCAGTATTCCTCAGATGAAAATTCTTGTTTAAATACGTACCCCATTTTTAATAGGGTTATTTGGTTCTCTGAAGTATAACTTCTTGAGTTCTTTGTATATATTGGATATTAGCCCTCTGTAGGATATAGGGTTGGTAAAGATCTCTTCCCAATTAGTTGGTTTCCATTTTGTCCTATTGACAGTGTCCTTTACCTTACAGAAGCTTTGCAATTTTATGAGGCCCCATTTGTCAATTCTTTTTTTTAATTCAATATATTCTTTATTTACATTTCATGTGATTTCCCCTTTCCTGGATCCCCCCCCCCCTGCCAGACAGTCCCATAAGCCCTCTTCCCTCCCCCTATTCCTTAATCAACCCCTTCCTGCTTACTTGTATTGGTATTCCCCTACACTGCTGCATTGAGCCTCTCCAGGACCAGGGGCCTCTCCTTCCTTCTTCTTAGGCACCATTTGATATGTCAATTGTTTCTTTGGTATTCCAAGCTTCTGGGCTAATACCTGCATACCATATCAATGAGTGTATACCATGAGTGTTCTTATGTGATTGGGTCACCTCACTCAGGATGACATTCTCCAGTTCCACCCACCTGCCTAAAAATTTCATGAATTCATTGTTTATAATAGCCGAGTAGTATTCCATAGTGTCAAGATACAACAGTTTCTGTATCCATTCCTCCATTGAGGGACATCTGGACCTTTCCAGCTTCTGGCGGTTAGAAATAGGGCTGCTATAAACATAGTGGAGCATGTGTCCTTAATACATACTGGGGAGTCCTCTGGGTATATGCCCAGGAGTGGCATAGTGGGGTCCACTGGTAGTATCTTGCCCAGTTTTCTGAGGAACCATCAGACTCATTTCCAGAGTGTTGTACCAGCTTGCAATCCAACCAGCAGTGGAGGAGTTTTCCTCTTTCTCCACATCCTCGCCAGCACCTGTTTTCTCCTAAGTTTTTGTTCTTAGCCATTCTGACTGGTGTGAGGTGCAATCTCAGGGTTGTTTTGATTTGCATTTCCCTGATGACTAAGGATGTTGAACATTTCTTTAGGTGCTTCTCAGCCATTCAGTATAACTCAGGTGAAAATTCTTTCTCTAAATCTGTACCCTATTTTCTAAAAGGGCCTTTGGCTCTCTGGAGTCTAACTTCTTGAGTTCTTTGCATATATTGGATATTAGGCCTCTGTCAGAGGGGTTGGTAAAGATCTTTTTCCCAATTTGTTGGTTGCCATTTGGTCCTATTGACATTGTCCTTTGCCTCACAGAAGCTTTGCAGTTTTATGAGGTCCCATTTGTCAGTTCTTCATTTTACCGCATAAGCTATTAGTGTTCTGTTCAGGAAATTTTCTCCAGTGCCCATGTGCTCAAGTGTCTTTCCCAGTGTCTTTTCTATTAGTTTCAGTGTGTCTGGTTTTATGTGGAGGTCATTAATCCACATGGACCTGAGCTTAGTACAAGGAGATAAGAATGGATCGATTTGCATTCTTCTGCATGTTAACTGCCAGTGAACCAGCACCATTTGTTGAAAAGGCTATCTTGAGTTAATTTTATATCCAGTCACTTTGCTGAAGTTGTTTATCAGCTGTAGGAGTTCTCTGGTGGAGTTTTTTGGGTTGCTTATGTGTACTATTATATCATCTGAAAATAATGATAATTGGACTTCTTCCTTTCCAATTTGTATCCCTTTGACCTCATTTTGTTGTCTAAATGTTCTAACTAGAACTTCAAGTACTATATTGAGAGAGAGGGCAGCCTTGTCTAGTCCCTGACTTTAGTGGGGTTGCTTCAAGTTTCTCTCTATTTAGCTTGATGTTGGCTACTGGTTTGCTGTATATTGCTTTTACTATGTTTAGGTATGGGCCTTGAATTCCTGTTCTTTCCAAGGCCTTTAACATGTAAAGATGCTGAATTTTGTCAAATGTTTAGTCAGCATCTAATGAAATGACCATGTGGTTTTTTTTCTTTGAGTTTGCTTACCTAGTGATTTACATTGATGGATTTCAGTATATTGAACCATCCCTGCATCCCTGGGATGAAGCTTACCTGATCATGGTGAATGATTGTTTTAATGTGTTCTCAGATTTGGTTGGCAAGAATTTTATTCAGTATTTTGCATTGATTTTCATTAGGAAAATTGGTTTGAAGTTCTCTTTCTTTGTTGGATCTTTGTGTGGTTTTGGTATCAGTGAAATTGTGGCTTCATAGGAAAAGTTGGGGAGTACTCCTTCTGTTTATATTTTGGGGAATAGTTTCAAGAGTATTGGTGTTAGGTCTTCTTTGAAGGTCTGATAAATTTCTGCACTAAAACCATCTGGTCCTGTGCTATTTTTTGTTGGGAGATTTTCAATGAACACTTCTATTTCTTTGGTGTTATGGAACTGTTTATATGGTCTATCTGATCCTGATTAAACTTTGGTAGTTGGTATCTGTCTAGGAATTTGCTCATTTCCTCCACATTTTTAAGTTGTGTTGAGTATAGGCTTTTGTAGTAGGATCTGATAATTTTTTTAATTTCCTCAGTTTCTGTTGTTATATCTCCCTTTTCATTTCTGGTTTTGTTAATTTGGATACTGTCTATGTGCTCTCTGGGTAGTGTGGCTAATGGAATTATTAGGTAAGTAGGAGGAACTGGAGAATGCCATCCTGAGTGAGATTAACCAATCACAAAAGAACACACATGACATGCAGTCACTGATAAATGGATATTAGCCCAGAAGCTCAGAATACTCAAGAAACAATCCATATATCCAATGGTGCCCAAGAAGAAGGAAGGAGCGGCCCCTTGTCCTGGAAAGGCCCATTGCAGCAGTGTAGGGGAATACCAGGACAGGGAAATGGAAAGGGGTTGATTGGGGAACAGGGGGATGGAAGAGGGCTTATGGTACTTTTGGGGAGTGGGGATCCAGGAAATGGGAAATCATTTTAAATGTAAATAAAGAATATATCAAATTTAAAAAAGTATATGAACTCCATTTTTTTTCTGTATTCTGTGGTCTTGTTTGTAGAAAGTCATACAATATGTTGGAAATATTATAATTATATTAAACTTACAAAATGGAAAATAACAAAAACTTAAATGTATAGAAACACTAAAATTTAAAAAAAGAAAAGAAAAGCTTATCTTGTTTCTACGAGATGGTTTTAGTTCCTTTGTCAAAGATCAAGTGACCACAGGTGTGTGGGTTCATTTCTGGGCCTTCAATTCTATTCCATTGATCTCTTTGTCACTGTACCAATACCATGCAGTTTTTAACACTATTGCTCTGTAGTACAGCTTGAGGTCTGGGATACTGATTCCCCCAGAAGTTATTGCTCTTTCTAACTCTGTGAAGAATTGAGTTGGGATTTTGTTGGGGATTCCATTGAATCTGTATACTGCCTTTTGCAACATGGTATACACTCACGGATAAGTGGATATTAGTCCAGCATCTTGGAATACCCAAGACACAATTCACATGTCAAGTAATGCCCAAGAAGAAGGGAGAACAAAGTGTGGATACTCTGGTCCTTCTTAGGAGGAAGAAAATACCCACAGAAGGAGATACAGAGACAAAGTGTGGAGAACAGACTAAGGGAAAGACCATACAGAGACTACCCCACCTAGTGATCCATCCCATATGCTGTTATGAAGCTGCCAGCAGCTACTGTGAACTGGGTTCCCAGAAAGGAAGCTGTGGAGAGATGGTGGGGGGATGGTGAAAAGAAGAAGGCCAGGACAACCCAATTGCAGATCAAGGCCCAAGTTTAATGGAGGTCTGACAATGTAAAAGTTTGGGTGAGCCCTTCCCCTCCAGACTCCAGGTGAGTTCCAGGGAAGTAGTCTGGTGACTGGTTGGCACCACTGTTCAGGCAGCTGTGTGGTTCACCTGCTTAATTTAGGAATTTGTAGGTCAAGCAGCTCAGCAGACTTCACAGCTCCACCCCAGGCTATCTCCAGGTGCTGGCTAGCTGTGGCTCCCAGGTGAAAACAGGAAGATGTATTGCTCTATTAAGAACAGAGGCTTTTGTAGTAAGATCTAATGATTTTTTGAATTTCCTCAGTTTCTGTTGTTACATCTCCCTTTTCATTTCTAAGTTTGTTAATCTGGATACTGTCTCTGTGCCCTTTGGTTAGTCTGGCTAAGGGTTTATCTATCTTGTTGATTTTCTCAGAGAACCAGCTCCTGGTTTTGTTGATTCTTTGTATGGTTCTCTTTGTTTCTACTTGATTGATTTCAGCCCTGAGTTTGATGATTTCCAGCCTTCTACTCCTCCTGGGTGAAATAGCTTCTTTTTGTTCCAGGGCTTTCAGGTATGTCTTGAGCTGTTAGTGTATGCTCTCTCCATTTTCTTTTTGGAGGCACTCAGGGCTATGAGTTTTCCTCTTAGCACTGCTTTCATTGTGTCCCATAGATTTGGTTATGTTGTGTCTTCATTTTCATTAAGTTCTAAAAAGTCTTTAATTTCTTTCTTTATTTCTTCCTTGACCAAGGTATCATTGAGTAGAATATTGTTCAGTTTCCACGTGTATGTGGGTTTTCTGTTGTTTTTGTTGCTATTGAAGACCACTTTTACTCCATAGTGATCTGATAGGAGGCATGGGATTAGTTCGATCTTCTTATATTTGTTGAGGTCTGCCTTGTGACCAATTATATGGTCGATTTTGGAGAAGGTACCATGAGGTGCTGAGAAAAGGTATATTCTTTTGCTTTAGGATAGAATGTTATATATATATATATATATATATATATATATATATATATATATATATATATATATATATCTGTTAAATCTAATTGGTCTAAAGCTTCAATTAGTTTCACTGTGTCCCTGTTCAGTTTCTGTTTTCCTGATCGGTTCATTGAGGAAAGTGCAGTGTTGAAGTCACCCACAATTATTGTGTTAGTTGCAATGTGTGCTTTGAGCTTTAATAAAGTTTCTTTTATGAATGAGTGTGCCCTTGCATTTGGAGCATAGATGTTCAGGATTGAGAGTTCTTCTTGTTGTATTTTTCCTTTGACCAGCAAGAAGTGTCCCTCAGAGTCTCTTTTGATGACTTTGCATTGAAAGTCAATTTTATCTGATATTAGAATGGCTACTCCAGATTGTTTCCTGAGACCATTTGCTTGTATAATTGTTTTCCAGCCTTTTACTCTAAGGTAGTGTTTGTCTTTGACACTGAGGTGTGTTTCCCGTATGCAGCAAAATGTAGGGTCCTGTTCATATATCCAGTTGGTTAGTCTATGTCTTTTTATTGGGGCATTGAGCCCATTGATATTAAGAGATATTAAGAAATAGTGATTATTACTTCCTGTCATTTTTGATGTTATTTTTTAAATTTGATTGGTTATCTTCTTTTGGGTTTGATGAAAGAAAGGTACTATCTTGCTTTTTTCAGGGTGAAGTTTCCCTCCTTGTATTGGTGTTTTCCTCCTATTATCCTTTGTATGGCTGGGTTTGTGGATAGATATTGGGTAAACTTGGTTTTGTCATGGAATATCTTAGTTTCTCCATCTATGGTGATTGAGAGTTTTGCTGGGTATAGTAGTTTTCGCTGGCATTTGTGTTCTCTTAGAGTGTGCATGAGATCGGCGCAGGATCTTTTGGCTTTTATATTCTCAGGTGAGAAATCTGGTGTGATTCTGATAGGTCTTCCTTTATATGTCACTTGGCCTTTTTCTCTTACTGCCTTTAATATTCTTTCTTTATTTAGTACATCAGGAGACAGCAGGTATTGGCGTGGATGTGGAGAAAGAGGAACACTCCTCCACTGCTGGTGGGGCTGTAAGATGGTACAACCACTTTGGAAATTAGTCTGGTAGTTCCTCAGAAAACTGGACATGACACTTCCGGAGGGCCCTGCTATAACTCTCCTAGGCATATACCCAAAGGATTCCCCGGCATGCAATAAAAACATATGCTCCACTATGTTCATAGCAGCCTTATTTATAATAGCCAGAAGCTGGAAAAACCCTGATGTCCCTCAAAGGAGGAATGGATACAGAAAATGTGGTGTATTTACACAATAAAATATTACTCTACAATTAGAAACAATAACTTCACAAATTTTTTAGGCAAATGGTTTGATCTGGAAAATATCATCCTAAGTGAGGTAACCCAATCACAAAGGAATATACATGGAATGCAATCTCTGTTAAGTGGATATTAATTAGCCCAGAAGCTCTGAAGACCGAAGGCACAAATCGTATAACCAATGACTCCCATGAATAAGTATGGAAAGGGTCCTGATCCTGGAAAGGACTGATCTAGCATTGGAGGAGAATATAAGGACAGAGAAAAAAGAGGGAGGTGATTGGAGAATGGGTGGAGAGAAGAAGGTTTATGGGACATATGGGGAGGGGGGATCTGGGAAAGGAGAAATCATTTAGAATGTAAACAAAGAATATAAAAAATAAAAATATTTTAAAAAAAGAACAAAGGGCCAGAAACTTCATGGGCTGAGAACTAGTAATTAGCTCAGAGGTTCAAATCCCAGCTCAAATGCTGGGGGGCGGGGGGATACACAGTTACAAAAACCAGACACTATTATCGATGCCCAAAAGTACTTGCTGACTAGAGCCAGATATAGCTGTCACTTGGGAGGCCCTCCTAGTGCACAACAAATACAGAGGGGTCACACTCAGCCAGGAATTGAACTGAGCACATGTCCTGAATGGGGGAGCCAGAGAAAGGACCTAAGGAGCTGAAGGGGTTTGCAGCGCCATAGGAGGAACAACGATATGAGCCACTCAGTAGTCCCAGAGCTTTCAGGGACAAAAACATCCATCAGATAGTACACATGGTGTTACCCATGGCTCCAGACGCATAGGCAGCAGAGGATGGTCTTGTTGGACATCAAAGGGATGAGAGGACCCTGGTCCTGGAAAGGCTTGATGCAGCAGTGTAGGAGAATATCAGGACAGTGAAGTGGGAGGGGGCTGATTGGGGAATGGGGAAAGGGAGATGGCTTATCGGATTTTCAGGGAGGAGGAACCAGGAAAGGGGACATCATCTATAATGTAAATAGAGAATATATCTAATAAAAGAGAACACAAGTATCTGTCTCCCAATCCAGCCTTACAGAGGATCCTAGAAGGAAAACTACAATACAACAATGGTACCTGCAACAAGAAAAGGGAAAGACATTAAGCATCTCACAGCAAAACCCAAAGGAGAGGACAAGCACAAAAAGCCACCTACAAAAACAAACTCATCAGGAATCAACAGTAATCTCTCTTTAATATCTCTCAGTATTAATGGACTCAGCTCACCTGCAAAAAGACATAAGCTAACAGATTGGTTATTCAAACAAGATTCATAATTTTGCTGGAAAAACACTCCTCAATAACAAAGACAAACACTATCTTCGAGTAAAAGGATGGAAAAAGGTCTTCCAAGCAAATAGTCCCAGGAAACAAGCAGGAGTTGCCACCTTAATATCCAATAAAATAGACTTTCAACCAAAAGTAATCAAGCATGATTGTAGTGGCTATTCCTGGTTGTCAACTTGACTACATCTGGAATGAACTACAACCAAGAATTGGAAGGCTCACCTATGATCCTAATCTGGAGGCTCAGATATATAAGTTTCTGACCTGGATCTTGTCATGGAGATCTTGAATCATAGTGGCTATGAATTCCAGAAGATTAAGGCAAGGAGATCTCCAAGTTCAAGATCATCTGGGATTAAAGGTGCTGTGGCACATGCCTTTAATCTGGGCCGCACCCTCTGCTGGAGACCTATGTAAGGACATTAAAGAAGGAAGAATCACTCTTCCTTGCCTGCTTGCCTCATGGGACTCACCAACTGCTAGATCCTCGGACTTCTATCCACATCTGCTGCTGACCATTGTTGGGGAGTTGGACTACAGGCTGTAAATCACCTACAAATTCCCTAACTATATAGAAACTGCCCATACGTTCTGTGACTATAGAGAACCCAGACTAATACATGACGGACACTTCATATTCATCAAGGGGAAAATCCACCAAGGTGAACTCTCAATTCTGAACATTGAGGTCCCAAATTCAAGGGCACCCAAATTCATAAGAGAAACTTTACTAAAGATCAAAACACACATTGAACCCCACACAATAATAATGGTGGATCTGAATACCCCATTCCCACCATTGGACAGGACATTGAAACAGAAACTAAACAGAGACAGTGAAACTAAGCCAGGTTATGAACCAAATGGATTTCACAGATATCTATAGAACATTTCACCCTAAAATTAAAGAATACACCTTCTTATCAGCACCTCATGGTACCTTCTCCAAAATCAACCATATAATTGGTCACAAAACAACCCTCAACTGATTCAAGAAGATTGAAATAATACCATGCATCCTATAAGATCACTATGGCCTAAGGCTGGTCTGCATAAATTGCAAAAACTACAAAAAACCCCACATATACATGGAAACTGAACAACTCTTTACTCAATGATCAGGTTAGAAATAAAGAAATTAAAGACTTCCTGGAATTTATTGAAAATATTGACACATCATACTCAAACTTCTGGGACACAGTGAAAGCAGTGCTAAGAGGAAAGGAGGAAAGTTCATAGCACTAAATGTTGTGGTAAATAAACTGGAGAGATTTTACACTAACAACTTAACAGCACACCTGAGAGCTCTAGAACAAAAAGAAGCAAACTCACCCAAAAGGAGTAGGAGGCAGGAAACAGTCAAACTCAGGGCAGAAATCAAAAAAAATAGAAGCAAAGTAAACAATACAAAGAAACAATAAAACCAGAAGCTGGTTCTTTGAGAGAATCAACAAGATAGATAAACACCTAGCCAAACTGACTAAAGGTCAGAGAGGCAGTATCCAAATTAACAAAATCAGAAAATAAAAGGGAGACAAAACAACAGAAATGGAAGAAATTCAAAAAGTCATCAGATCCTACTGTAAAAGCTTATACTCAACAATACTGGAAAGTCTAGAAGAAATGGATGTTTGTCTAGACAGATGCCACATGCCAAAGTTAAATCAAGAGCAGGTAAACTATTTAAATAGGCATATCTCTCACAAGGAGATAGAAGATGTCATTAAAAACTTCCCAACCATTAGAAACAATGAATTCATGAAATTCTTAGACAAATGGATGGAGCTGGAGAACATCATACTAAGTGAGGTAACCCAGTCTCAAAAGATCAATCATGGTATGCACTCACTGATAAGTGGATATGAACCTAGAAAATTGGAATACCCCAAACAAATCCACATATCAAATGATGTCCAAGAAGAACGGGGGGAGTGGCTCCTGGTTCTGGAAAGGCTCAGTGTAGCAGTATAGGTCAATACCAGAACAGGGAAGTGTGAAGGGGTGGATGGGGGAACAGGGGGAGGGAAGAGGGCTTATGGGACTTTTGAGGAGTGGGGAGCCAGGAAAAGGGAAATCATTTGAAATGTAAATAAAAAATATATCGAATAAAAAAATCAGAAAACAATAAGCAAAAAAGAAATTTATTTTAAATTAAACTTCCACTTTTAAATTAATGAAGCAATTATCCATTATAAAAAAGTGGGGTACAGAGATAAACAAAGAATTCTCAACTGAGGAATGCCAGATGGCTGAGAAACACTTAAAGAAATGTTCAACACCCTTAATCACCAGGGAAATGCAAATCAAAACAACCCTGAGATTCCAACTCACACTAGTCAGAATGGCCAAGATCAAAAACTCAGGGGACAGCAAATATTGTAGAGGATATGGAGAAGAGGAACATTCCTCCATTGCAGGTAGGATTGCAAGCTGGTAAAACCACTCTGGAAATCAGTTTGGCAGTTTCTCAGAAAACTGTACATAGCATTACCTGAGGACCCAGCTATACCACTCCTGGGCACCAGGAGATGCTCCAACATGTAATAAGGGCACATGCTCTACTGTGTTCATAGCAGCCTTATTTATAATAGCCAGAAGCTGGAAAGAACCCAGATGTCCCTCAACAGAGGAATGGATACAGAAAATGTGGTACACTTACGCAATGGAGTACTACTCAGCTATTAAAAACAAAGAATTCATGAAATTCTTATGCAAATTGGTGGAGCTAGAAAATATCCTGAGTGAGCCAACCCAATCACACACGGTATGCACTTGCTAATAAGTGGTTATTAGCCCAAAAGCTTGGAATACCCAAGATACAACTCACAGAGCACATGAAGCTAAAGAAGAAGGAAGACCAAAGTGTGCATATTTTGATCCTTCTTGGAAGGTGGATCAAAATACCCATGGCTCACAGCCAACAAATAGAATGAACATAGGGTCCCCAATGGAGTAGCTAGAGAAAAGACTCAACGAGTTGAAGAGGTTTGCAGCCCTGCAGGAAGAACGATATGTACCAACCAGTAGCCCCATAGCTCCAGCTACATATGTAGCAAAAGATAGCCATTTCAGACATCAGTGAGAGGAGAGACCATTGGTACTGTGAAGGCTTGATTCCCAAGAATAGGGCAATAAAAGTCAGGAAATTGGGGAGGGGCTGATTAGCAGGGGGAGGGAGGATGGGATAGGGGATTTTCAGAGGGGTAACTGGGAAAGAGGATACCATTTGAAATTTAAATAAAGCAAATATCTAGTAATAAAAATAAAAGATCCATCCCCAAAAAACAAACAAAAAAAACCCAAAATAAACAAATAAAACAACAACAACAACAACAACAACAACAACAAAGAACACACTACCCAACCAAGAAAAGCCAGGGCCAGATGAATTTAGTGCAGAATTCTACCAGACCTTCAAAGAAAACCTGATACCATTTTTTCTCAAAATATTTCATAAAATAGAAAGAGAAGGAATGACTGGCTGCTCAGAAAAGCCATCTTTGCATTGTTTCCGGGTCGTGCTCCAGGCTCACTGCAGCCACCTTCACCGCCCACCACCACCACCTCCTCCTCCAACTCGGTCTCCTGCAGTTCCCACACCTTTCCTGGAAGCGAGCTGAGAGAAGTCAGTGTGCTCTGGTGAATCCAGTGGGCCCCAGCTGGAGCCTTCTGGTGTCTGCTTCTGGATCTGAACAGCCTGAGCAACAGCACCCTGTCTCCAGGCAGTGCAGGGGGTAAGCTGTGCACCAGAGGCCACCTGGGAAGGGGCAGCTTGCACTGGTGAGTCCAACATTGACAAGACTAACACCAGTGAGAACTAGATAACAAAAGGCAAATGCAGGAATGTTACTAACAGAAATCAAGGCAACATGGCAACATCTGAACCCAATTCTCCTTTACCAGCATGTCCTGGATACCCCATCACACCAGTAAAACAAGATTTGGATTTAAAATCACTGGTCATGATGCTGGTACAGGAACACATGAAGGACATACTTAAAGAAATCCAGGAGAAAATGGATCAAAAGTTAGAAGCCCTTGCAAGGGAAACACAAAAATCATTGAAAAAAAATCCAGGAGAATACAAAAGCCAATAAGGAGGAAATGCAAAAAACACTTAAAGAAATACAGGAGAACTTTGGTCAACAGGCTGAGGTCATGAAAGAGGAAACACAAAAATCTCTTAAAGAATTACAGGAAAGCACAAACAAGCAACTGAAGGAGCTAAGCAAAACCATCCAGGATCTAAAATCAGAAGTAGAAACAATTAAGAAAATTCAAAGGGAGACAACTTTGGAGATAGAAAGCCTTGGGAAGAAATCAGGGGACAGAGATGCAAATATCAACAACAGAATACAAGAGACAGAAGAAAGAATCTCAGATGCTGAAGATACCATAGAAACCATGGACTCAACAGTTAAAGAAAAAACAAAATGCAAAAAGCTTGTAACCCAAAATATCCAGGAAATCCAGGACACAAAGAGAAGACCAAACCGAAGGATTATAGGCATAGATGAGAGTGACGATTTACAACTTAAACGGCCAGCAAATATCTTCAATAAAATTAAGGAAGAAAACTTCCCGAACCTAAAGAGATGCCCATGAATATACAAGAAGCCTACAGAACTCCAAACAGACTGGACCAGAACAGAAATACATCCATCACATAATAATCAAAACCCCAAATGTACTAAACAAAGAAAGAATATTGAAGGCAGTAAGAGAAAAAGGCCAAGTAACATATAAAGGAAGACCTATCAGAATCACAGCAGACTTTTCACCTGAGACTATGAAGGCTAGAAGATCCTGGGCTGATCTCATGCAGACTCTAAGAGAACACAAATGCCAGCCAAAACTACTATATCGAGCAAAACTCTCAATCACCATAGATGGAGAAACTAAGATATTCCATGACAAAACCAAGTTTACCCAATAATTATCCACCAACCCAGCCCTACAAAGGATAATAGGAGGACAACACCAATACAAGGAGGGAAACTTCACCCTGGAAAAAGCAAGATAGTAACCTTTCATCAAACCCAAAAGAAGTTAACCAATCAAATTTAAAAATAACTTCAAAAATGACAGGAAGTAATAATCACTATTCCTTAATATCTCTTAACATCAATGGACTCAATGCCCTAATAAAAAGACATAGACTGACTGGATACGTAAACAGGACCCTACATTTTCTGCTTACAGGAAACACACCTCAGTGTCAAAGACAAACACTACCTTAGAGTAAAAGGCTGGAAAACAATTATACAAGCAAATGGTCTCAGGAAACAATCTGGAGTAGCCATTTTAATATCAGATAAAATTGACTTTCAACCCAAAGTCATCAAAAGAGACTCTGAGGGACACTTCTTGCTGGTCAAAGGAAATATGCAACAAGAAGAACTCTCAATCCTGAACATCTATGCTCCAAATGCAAGGGCACCCTCTTTCTTAAAAAAACTTTATTAGAGGTCAAAGGACACATTGCACCTAACACAATAATTGTGGGTGACTTCAACACTGCACTTTCCTCAATGAACCGATCAGGAAAACAGAAACTAAACAGGGTCACAATGAAACTAATTGAAGCTTTGGACCAATTAGATTTAACAGATATATATATAGAACATTTTATCCTAAAGCAAAAGAATATACCTTTTTCTCAGCACCTCATGGTACCTTCTCCAAAATCGACCATATAATTGGTCACAAGACAGACCTCAACACATATAAGAAGATCAAACTTATCCCATGCCTCATATCAGATCACTATGGAGTAAAAGTGGTCTTCAATAGCAACAAAAACAACAGAAAATCCACATACACGTGGAAACTGAACAATATTCTACTCAATGATACCTTGGTCAAGGAAGAAATAAAGAAAGAAATTAAAGACTTTTTAGAACATAATGAAAATTAAGACACAACATACCCAAATCTATGGGACACAATGAAAGCAGTGTTAAGAGGAAAACTCATAGCCCTGAGTGCCTCCAAAAAGAAAATGGAGAGAGCATACACTAACAGGTTAATGACACACCTGAAAGCCCTGGAACAAAAAGAAGCTATTTCACCCAGGAGGAGTAGAAGGTAGGAAATCATCAAACTCAGGGCCGAAATCAATCAAGTAGAAACAAAGAGAACCATACAAAGAATCAACAAAACTAGGAGCTGGCTCTCTGAGAAAATCAACAAGATAGATAAACCCTTAGCCAGACTAACCAAAGGACACACAGACAGTATCCAAATTAACAAACTTAGAAATGAAAAGGGAGATATAACAACAGAAACTGAGGAAATTCAAAAAATCATTAGATCCTACTACAAAAGGCTATACTCAACACAACTGGAGAATCTGGAGGAAATGGACAGCTTCCTAGACAGATATCTGACACCAAAACTAAATCAGGATCAAATAGATCAACTAAACAGTCCCATAACCCCTGAAGAAATAAAAAGGGTCATAGAAAGTCTCCCAACCAAAAAAAGCACGGGACCAGATGGCTTCAGTGCAGAGTTCTATCAGACCTTCATAGAAGACCTAACACCAATACTCTTCAAACTATTCCACAAAATAGAAACAGAAGGAACTCTACCCAACTCGTTCTATGAAGCCACAATTATGCTGATACCAAAACCACACAAAGATCCAACAAAGAAAGAGAACTTCAGGCCAATTTCTCTTATGCATATTGATGCAAAAATACTTAATAAAATTCTTGCCAAGCAAATCCAAGAGCACATCAAAACGATCATCCAACATGATCAACTAGGTTTCATCCCAGGGATGCAGGGATGGTTCAAAATAAGGAAATCCATCAATGCTATCCACTACATAAACAAACTCAAAGAAAAAAAACCATATGATCATCTCATTAGATGCAGAAAAAGCATTTGACAAAATCCAGCATCCTTTCACGCTAAAAGTATTGGAAAGAACGGGAATTCAAGGCCCATACCTAAACATCATTAAAGCAATATACTGCAAACTGGTAGCCAAAATCAAACTAAATGGAGAGAAACTTGAAGCAATCCCAATAAAATCAGGGACTAGACAAGGCTGTCCTCTCTCTCCATATCTTTGCAATATAGTTCTTGAAGTTCTAGCTAGAGCAATTAGACAACATAAGAGGGTCAAGGGGATACAAATTGGAAAGGAAGAAGTCAAATTATCACTATTTGCAGATGACATGATAGTCTACTTAAGTGACCCGAAAACCTCCACCAGAGAACTCCTACAGCTGATAAACAACTTCAGCAAAGTGGCTGCTTATAAAATCAACTCAAGCAAATCAGTTGTCTTCCTATACTCAAAGGATAAGCAGGCTGAGAAAGAAGTTAGGGAAATGACACCCTTCAAAATAGCCACAAACAATATAAAGTATCTTGGTGTGACTCTAACCAAACAAGTGAAAGATTTATATGACAAGAACTTCAGGTCTCTGAAGAAGGAAATCGAACCATACCTCAGAAAATGGAAAAATCTGCCATGCTCATGGATTGGCAGGATTAATATAGTTAAAATGGCCATCTTGCCAAAAGCAATCTACAGATTCAATGCAATCCCCATCAAAATCCCAACTCAGTTCTTCTCAGAGTTAGAAAAGGCAATTCTCATATTCATCTGGAATAACAAGAAACCCAGGATAGCTAAATCTATTCTCAACAACAAAATAAATTCTGGGGGAATCAGTATCCCTGACTTCAAGCAATATTACAGAGCAATAGTGTTAAAAACTGCATGGTATTGGCACAATGACAGACAAGTGGACCAATGGAATAGAATTGAAGATCCAGAAATGAATCCACACACCTATGGTCACTTGATCTTTGACAAAGGAGCCAAAAACATCCAGTGGAAAAAAGATAGCCTTTTCAACAAATGGTGCTGGATCAATTGGAGGTCAGCATGCAGAAGAATTAGAGTTGATCCATTCTTATCTCCAGGTACTAAACTTTACTCCAAGTGGATCAAGGACCTCCATGTAAAACCAGACACATTGAAAGTAATAGAAAAGAAACTGGGGAAGACCCTTGAGGACATGGCCACAGGGGAAATGTTCCTGAACAGATCAAAAATAACTTATGCTCTAAGATCAAGAATTGACAAATGGGACCTCATAAAATTACAAAGTTTCTGTAAGGCAAAGGACACTGTTAAAAGGACAAAACGGCAACCATCAAATTGGGAAAGGATATTCACCAACCTCACATCTGATACAGGGCTAATATCCTATATATACAAAGAACTCAAGAAGTTAGACCCCAGGGAACCAAATAACCCTCTCAAAAAATGGGGTACAGATCTAAACAATGAATTTTCACCTGAAGAAATTGGGATGGCCGAGAAGCACCTTAAGAAATGCTCAACATCATTAGTCATTAGGGAAATGCAGATCAAAACAACCCTGAGATTTCACCTTACACCAGTCAGAATGGCTAAGGTCAAAAACTCAGGAGACAGCAGGTGTTGGTGAGGATGTGGAGAAAGAGGAACACTCCTCCACTGCTGGTGGGGCTGTAAGATGGTACAACCACTTTGGAAATCAGTCTGTAGGTTCCTCAGAAAACTGGACATGAGACTTCCAGAGGACCCTGCTATACCTCTCCTGGGCATATACCCAAAGGATTCTCTGGCATGCAATAAAGACACATGCTCCATTATGTTCATAGCAGCCTTATTTATAATAGCCAGAAGCTGGAAAGAACCCAGATGCCCCTCAAAGTTGGAATGGATACAGAAAGTGTTGTATATTTACACAATGGGATACTACTCAGCAATTAGAAACAATGAATTCACAACATTTTTAGGCAAATGATTTGAGCTGGAAAATATCATCCTAAGTGAGGTAACCCAATCACAAAAGAATACACATGGAATGCAATCTCTGATAAGTGGATATTAATTAGCCCAGAAACCCTGAATACCCAAGGCACAAATTGCATAACAAATGACTCCCATGAAGAAGTATGGAGAGGGTCCTGGTTCTGGAAAGGATTGATCTAGCATTGGAAGGGAATATAAGGACAAAGAAAAAGGAGGGAGGTGATTGGAGAAGGGATGGAGAGGAGAAGGTTTATGGGACATATGGGGAGGGGGGATCCAGGAAAGGGAAATCATTTAGAATGTAAACAAAGAATATAGAAAATAAAAATATTAAAAAAAATGAGGACATCCTGAGCTTTGCAGGCAAATGGATGGAACTAGAAAATATCATCCTCAGTGAGGTAACTCAGACTCAAAATGAAATGCATGGTTTCTTAGTCAGGGTTTCTATTCCTGCACAACATCATGACCAAGAAGCAAGTTGGGAAGGAAAGGGTTTATTGAGCTTACACTTCCATGTTGCTGTTCATCACTAAAGGAAGTCAGGACTGGAACTCAAGCATGTCAGGAAGCAGGAGCTGATGCAGAGGTCATGGAGGGATGTTTCTCACTGGCTTGCTTCCCCTGGCTTGCTCAGCCTGCTCTCTTAAAGAACCCAAGAATACCAACCCAGGGATGGTACCACCCACACGTGGCCCTCCCCACTTGATCACTGAGAAAACGCCCCACAACTGGATCTCATGGAGGCACTTCCCCAACTGAAACTCCTTTCTCTGTGATAACTCCAGCCTGTGTCAAGTTGACACACGAAACTAGCCAGTACAACTGACCCCTTGTCAACTTGACACACAAACACATCACTATTAAGCCTCAACCCTTACTTTCTTATTCATCCCCAGTATCTAAATTACTATAAAAGTCCCACATTCTTTACATATTAAAAGTTCAATCACCTTAAAATATCCAATATCTTTAAAATTCAGTCTTTTAAAAATTCAAAGTCTCTTAACTGTGTGTTCCACTAAAATACTTTCTTCCTTCAAGAGGGAAACATATCAGGGCACAGTCACAAACAAAAGCAAAACTCAAACTCCAATGGTTCAATGTATGGGATCAAACTCACGATCTTCTGGGCTCCTCCAAGGGCGTGGGTCACTTCTTCAGCTCTGTACTTTGTAGCACACAGCTTGTCTTCTAGGCTCCAGCTGCCTGTACTCCACTGCTGCTGCTGTTCTTGGTGGTCATCACATGGTACTGGCATCTCCAAAATGCTGCTATCATCCACTGTAATTAGGCTTCACCAATAGCCTCTCATAGGCTCTCATCAGGGTGACAAGCCTCTGCTCCTATGCATGACCACTTCAAGTCCTGGGCCATCAATTGCAACTGAGGCTGCACCTTCACCAGTGTCTTTCTGTGACCCCTCACTGTGCCAAGAGCCTCAGCAGCTCTTCATGACCCCTTCTTTCCTTCAAACCCAGTACCATCTGGATGACTCTTATACAGTACCTAGTCCAGCCACAGCACAAAATACAACTGTGGATATCTCTGGAACACACTCTCTGTGCTCTCAGAAAACACTTCCCAGAATATTTCACCTCATTGATGCTGGTCTCTTAATCACTGCTAATTTCTTAGCTCCAGCTAACCAGCATCAATAGTCCCAGTAACACAAAGGTTTGCTTTAGTGGTTCTGGTATCTTGTTACTCACAGCTGATTCTTTAGCCCCAGCTAACCAAAACCACAGAATCTTCACAATCAAAACATGGCCACTGTAAGAGTCTTTAATCTTCCTTCTGAAATTTCACAAGCCAGGCCTCCATCTTTTGCACTGTTCTTAATATTGTCTTCCAAGCTCCTACAGAACTTTCCACAGCTTTTCTAGCTCAAAGTTCCAAATTCCTACCACAATCCTCTCTAAAACATGGTCAGGTTGTCACAGGAATACCCCACTATGCTGGTACCAATTTTTTTTAGTCAGGGTTTCTATTCCTGCACAACATCATGACCAAGAAGCATGTTGGGAAGGAAAGAATTTATTGAGCTTACACTTCCACATTGCAGTTCATCACTAAAGGAAGTGAGTACTGGAACTCAAGCAGGTCAGGAAGCAGGAGCTGATACAGAGGCCATGGAAGGATGTTTCTTACTGGTTTGCTTCCCCTGGCTTGCTCAGCCTGCTCTCTTATAGAACCCATGAGAACCAGCCCAAAGGTAGTACCACCCACAAGGGGCCCTCCCCACTTGATCACTAATTGAGAAAATGCCCCACAGCTGGATCTCATGGAGGCACTTCCCCAACTGAAACTCCTTTCTCTGTGATAACTCCAGCCTGTGTCAAGTTGACACAAGAAACTAACCAGTACACATGGTATGTACTCACTAATAAGGGGATATTAGTAAAGAAAAAAAAGACAGAATACTCAAGACACAGTACGGAGAACTCAAAAAAGGTCAACAAGCTGAAGCGCCCAAGTTAGGACACCATAGTCCCACTTGGGAGGGAGAAGAAAGCAATCACAAGTAGGGAGAGAGGAAGAGAGGGACATTGGAGGGAAACTAGACAGGGCAGGGAAGAGGGGAGAGAGGGGGAGAGGGGGAAGAGGAAGGGAGGGGAATCTGATCTGACATTGGGGGAGGGAAAAGGACTGAAACCCCGAGGGCCAGAAGAAAGAATGGAAACAGGCAACCTTGGGAGATAGGAGGTTGGGGGACCCTACAGAATGCACCAGAGACTTGGGAAGTGAGATACTCACAGGACTAAAAAGGAAAGACCTTAGATGAAAAGCCTGACAGTAGGGAGAGGGAACTTATAGAGACTGCCTCCAGCAAGGAGACAGGGCTTCAAATGAGGGAGACTGGGTATATCCCATAGCCATAACTCTGACCCATAATTGTTCCTGTCTGAAAGAATTAGTGAGATGGAAATGGAGCAGAGCCCGAGGAAAAGAAAGTCCAGTGACAGGCTCAAAGTGGGGTCCAACTCAACAGGAGGTCCCAAGGCCTGACACTATTACTGAGGCTATGGAATGTTCACAAAAAGGGACCTAGCTTGACAGCACTCTGGAAGTATCAAGAAGCAGCTGAAAGAATCAGATGTTCTTAGAGCATACGCTATTGGTGTTCTGTTCAGAAACTTTCTCCCTGTACCGATGTCCTCAAGGGTCTTCCCCAGTTTCTTTTCTATTAGCTTCAGAGTGTCTGGCTTTATGTGGAGGTCCTTGATCCATTTGGATTTGAGCTTAGTACAAGGAGACAAGGATGGATCAATTCGCATTCTTCTGCATGCTGACCTCCAGTTGAACCAGCACCATTTGTTGAAAAGGCTATCTTTTTTCCATTGGATGTTTTCAGGCTCTTTGTCGAGGATCAAGTGGCCATAGGTGTGTGGGTTCATTTCTGGATCTTCAGTCCTGTTCCATTGATCCTCCTGCCTGTCACTGTACCAATACCATGCAGTTTTTAACACTATTTCTCTGTAGTATTGCTTGAGGTCAGGGATACTGATTCCCCCAGATTTTCTTTTGTTGCTGAGAATAGTTTTAGCTATCCTGGGTTTTTTGTTGTTCCAGATGAATTTGATAATTGCTCTTTCTAACTCTGTGAAGAATTGAGTTGGGATTTTGATGGGTATTGCATTGAATCTGTATAGTGCTTTAGGCAAAATGGCCATTTTAACTATATTGATTCTACCGATCCATGAGCATGGGAGGTTTTCCCATTTTTTTGAGGTCTTCTTCCATTTCCTTCTTCAGAGTCTTGAAGTTCTTGTCATACAGATCTTTCACATGTTTGGTAAGAGTCACCCCAAGATACTTTATACTGTTTGTGGCTATTGTGAAGGGGGTCATTTCCCTAATTTCTTTCTCAGCCTGCTTATCCTTTGAGTATAGGAAGGCCACTGATTTGCTTGAGTTGATTTTATAACCTGCCACTTTGCTGAAGTTGTTTATCAGCTGTAGGAGCTCTGTAGTGGAGTTCTTTGGGTCACTTAGGTAGACGATCATGTCGTCTGCAAATAATGATAGTTTGACTTCTTCCTTTCCAATTTGTATCCCTTTGACCTCCTTAGGTTGTCGAATTGCCCGAGCTAGTACCTCAAGTACAATATTGAAAAGATAAGGAGAAAGTGGGCAGCCTTGTCTGGTCCCTGATTTCAGTGGGATTGCTTCAAGTTTCTCTCCATTTAGTTTGATGCTGGCTACCAGTTTGCTGTATATTGCTTTTACTATGTTTAGGTATGGGCCTTGAATTTCTGTTCTCTCCAAGACTTTAAGCATGAAAGGATGCTGAATTTTGTCAAATGCTTTTTCAGCATCCAATGACATGACCATGTGGTTTTGTTCTTTGAGTTTGTTTATGTAGTGGATTGTATTGATGGATTTCCGTATATTGAACCAACCCTGCATTCCCGGGATAAAGCCTACTTGATCATGGTGGATGATCGTTTTGATATGTTCTTGGATTCGGTTGGCAATAATTTTATTGAGTATTTTTGCATCGATGTTCATAAGGGAAATTGGTCTGAAGTTCTCTTTCTTTGTTGCATCTTTTTGTGGCTTTGGTATCAGCGTAATTGTGGCTTCGGAGAAGGAATTGGGTAGTGTTCCTTCTGTTTCTATTTTGTGGAATAGTTTGAAGAGTATTGGTGTTAACTCTTCTTTGAAGGTCTGGTAGAATTCTGCACTGAAGCCATCTGGTCCTGTGCTTTTTTTTGGTTTGAAGACTTTCTATGACTCCTTCTATTTCTTTAGGCATTATGGGACTGTTTAGATGGTCTAGTTGGTCCTGATTTAATTTTGGTATTTGGTATCTGTCAAGGAAATTGTCCATTTCCTCCAGATTCTCCAGTTGTGTTGAGTACAGGCTCTTGTAGTAGGATCTGATGATTTTTTGGATTTCCTCAGTTTCCGTTGTTATATCTCCCATTTCATTTCTAAGTTTGTTAATTTGGATACTTTCTCTGTGCCCTTTGGTCAGTCTGGCTAAGGGTTTATCTATCTTGTTGATTTTCTCAAAGAACCAGCTCCTGGTTTTGTTGATTTTTTGTATGGTTCTCTTTGTTTCTACTTGATTGATTTCGGCCCTGAGTTTGATGATTTCCTGCCTTCTACTCCTCCTGGGCGAAATAGCTTCTTTTTGTTCTAGGGCTTTCAGGTGTGTCATTAAGCTGGTAATGTAAGCTCTCTCCATTTTCTTTTTGGAGGCACTCAGGGCTATGAGTTTTCCTCTTAGCACTACTTTCATTGTGTCCCATAGATTTGGGTATGTTGTGTTTTCATTTTCATTGTGTTCTAAAAAGTCTTTAATTTCTTTCTTTATTTCTTCCTTGACCAAGGTATCATTGAGTAGAGTATTGTTCAGTTTCCACGTGTATGTGGATTTTCTGTTGTTTCTGTTGCTATTGAAGACCACTTTTATTCCATAGTGATCAGATAGGAGGCATGGGATTAGTTCTATCTTCTTATATTTGTTGAGGTCTGTCTTGTGACCAATTATATGGTCGATTTTGGAGAAGGTACCATGAGGTGCTGAGAAAAAGGTATATTCTTTTGCTTTAGGATAGAATGTTCTATATATATCTGTTAAATCTAATTGGTCCAAAGCTTCAATTAGTTTCATTGTGTCCCTGTTTAGTTTCTGTTTTCCTGATCGGTCCATTGAGGAAAGTGCAGTGTTGAAGTCACCCACAATTATTGTGTTAGGTGCAATGTGTGCTTTTAGTTTTAATAAAGTTTCTTTTATGAAAGAGGGTGCCCTTGCATTTGGGGCATAGATGTTCAGGATTGACAGTTCTTCTTTTTGTATTTTTCCTTTGACCAGCAAGAAGTGTCCCTCAGGGTCTCTTTTGATGACTTTGGGTTGAAAGTCAATTTTATCTGATATTTAAATGGCTACTCCAGCTTGTTTCCTGAGACCATTTGCTTGTAAAATTGTCTTCCAGCCTTTTACTCTAAGGTAGTGTTTGTCTTTGACCCTGAGGTGTGTTTCCTGTAAGCAGCAAAATGTAGGGTCCTGTTTACATATCCATTCAGTTAGTCTGTGTCTTTTTATTGGGGCATTAAGTCCATTGATGTTAAGAGATATTAAGGAATAGTGATTGTTACTTCCTATCATTTTTGACGTTATTTTTTAAATTTGAATGCTTAACTTCTTTTGGGTTTGATGAAAGGTTATTATCTTGCTTTTTCCAGGGTGAAGTTTCCCTCCTTGTATTGGTGTTGTCTTCCTATTATCCTTTTTAGGGCCGGGTTTGTGGATAGATATTGGCTAAACATGGTTTTGTCATGAAATATCTTAGTTTCTCCATCTATGGTGATTGAGAGTTTTGCTGGATATAGTAGTTTTGGTTGGCATTTGTGTTCTCTTAGAGTCTGCATGAGATCTGCCCATGACCTTCTAGCCTTCATAGTCTCAGGTGAAAAGTCTGCTGTGATTCTGATAGGTCTTCCTTTATATGTTACTTGGCCTTTTTCTCTTACTGCCTTTAGTATTCTTTCTTTGTTTAGAACATTTGGTGTTTTGATTATTATGTGATGGGAAGTATTTCTGTTCTGGTCCAGTCTGTTTGGAGTTCTGTAGGCTTCTTGTATATTCATGGGCATCTCTCTCTTAAGGTTAGGGAAGTTTTCTTCCATAATTTTATTGAAGATATTTGCTGGCCCTTTAAGTTGTAAATCTTCACTCTCATCTATGCCTATAATCCTTAGGTTTGGTCTTCTCATTGTGTCCTGGATTTCCTGGATATTTTGGGTTACAAGCTTTTTGCATTTTGAATTTTCTTTAACTGTTGAGTCCATGGTTTCTATGGAATCTTCAGCATCTGAGATTCTTTCTTCTATCTCTTGTATTCTGTTGTTGATATTTGCATCTCTGTCCCCTGATTTCTTCCCAAGGCTTTCTATCTCCAAAGTTGTCTCCCTTTGAGTTTTCTTAGTTGTTTCTACTTCTGATTTTAGATCCTGGATGCTTTTGCTTAGCTCCTTCACTTGCTTGTTTGTGCTTTCCTGTAATTCTTTAAGAGATTTTTGTGTTTCCTTTTTCATGACCTCAGCCTGTTGACCAAAGTTCTCCTGTATTTCTTTAAGAGATTTTTGTGTTTCGTCTTTCATGACCTCAGCCTGTTGACCAAAGTTCTCCTGTATTTCTTTAAATGTTTTTTGCATTTCCTCTTTGTTGGCTTTTGTATTCTCCTGGATTTCTTTCATTGATTTTTGTGTTTCCCTTGCAAGGGCTTCTAACTTTTGATCCATTTTCTCCTGAATTTCTTTAAGTATGTCCTTCCTGTGTTCCTGGACCAGCATCATGACCAGTGATTTTAAATCCAAATCTTGTTTTACTGGTGTGATGGGGTATCCAGGACATGTTGGTAGAGGAGAATTGGGTTCAGATGTTGCCATATTGCCTTGATTTCTGTTAGTGACGTTCCTGCGTTTGCCTTTTGCCATCTAGTTCTCACTGGTGTTAGTTTGTCTTGTCAGTGCTGGACTCACCAGTGCAAGCTGCCCCTTCCCAGTTGGCCTCTGGTGTACAGCTTACCTCCTGCCCTTCTTGTAGACAGGGTGCTGCTGCCCAGGCTGTTCAGATCCCAAAGCAGGCACCCGAAGGCTCCCGCTGGGGCCCGCTGGATTCACTGGAGCACACTGACTTCTCCCAGCTGGCCGCCCGGAAGCCCAGCTAGCCTCTTGCAGGATTTGGAGATGTGGTGCTGCCGCCCAGGCTGATCTGGATCCGGAAGCGGAGAGAGTAGAGCTGAGGGCTTCCGCCTGAGGCCTTGCCCCAGATTGTGTCTGTGGACCAGATGGAGGCCGTGTGCACCCCCAGCGAGTGCCGACAGTGTATGCTGCTGTGACCTCCCCTGTGTTCTGCTCACCCTGCTGGGCAGCCGATCCGCCAACAGGCCTGGCGCACACAAGGTTAGCCTGGCCGCCCAGTCCCTGAGTCCAGGCAAAAGCCTTGGAGGCCAAGGTCCGAGAAAAGTTCCCCTAGGGCTATGACTGTTAATTGGGTCAGCCAGGTGACTAGGATGGTTGGTGTGCACGCCCGCGCTCCCTGAAAGCGCTGGGAGAGTCTGCTGTGCTAACAACCTCCTGGGCAGGTTGACTCACAGATGGCCCACCAAGCCGCCCAGTTCTTGGGGTCAGGCCTGTGCCTTTTGGGGCCTAGAACCCCGCTTTGTTAGCCTCAGGCTATGCCTGTTACAGGTCTGCCCGCCAGAGCTCTCTGTCGTCCTGCAGGCAAAATGGCGGTGCGCGCGCAGGCCTGGGCAAAAATCCTCCTGGCTGGGTTGGCACCCCGATGGCCCCCCGACCAGCCCAGGGACTGGGTGCAGGCCAACGCCCGTCGGGCTCAGACCACCACGGTGTTGGCCTTGGATTATGTTTGTGTACCTCAGTCTGTCCGATCCCTGGAGTCTGAAACCAAGTTGGATGTACCTCTCCTGACTGGTGGGAGGCCGAGTTCTGAAGTGGCTTCCGTGCAGGAAAGGCGCCGCACAATTGCAGCTGCTTGCTGCCCGGCTGGTCAGCGAAGGTCAGTGGTCGTGGGCGCAGGGCCTAACTGGACCCTGTGTCGCCTTGGTTCCACTGCTGATGGCCCTTCAGCTGGACCAGCCACTGCTGCACTGCCGCTGCCCCCGCAGCCGCCACCGGAAGTTTATGTAATCAATTCTATCTATTCCCCCTTGCTCCACTTTTGTCCATTTCTATATTCCCTAGAGAGACAATCTACAATAACCACACCCAGCCCCAAACTTCAACTCTTCATAACTTCTTCAATCTGAATATGGACATCGAGATATTTTTGAAGGAGGGGGAAAGGGTAGGGAAAATGGGGGAGTTGGTTGGCCTCAAAAAGGACACACCAATGATTGTATTAGTCTCTGATGTCTGTGTTTTGACTGGATCCAGATGAAAAAGTAAGACATCAGTAATTCAAGCAGGTCAATTCAGCATGTCTGACAAGGAGACTCACTAAGGCTCTATATTCTGTTACATACAAATCTCAAAACAAAATTTTAGTATCATCATTCTTCCCTTACTGCTTTAATATTCTTTCTTTATTTAGCGCATTTGGCACTTTAATTATTATGTGACAGGAGGAATTTGTTTTCTGTTCCAATCTCTTTGAATTTCTGTAGGCTTCTTATATGTGCGTGGACATCTCTTTCTTAAGGTTAGGGAAATTTTCTTCTATGATTTTGTGGAAGACATTTAAACCCCTTTAAGTTGGAGATCTTTGATCTCTTCTACACCTATAATCCTTAGATTTGGTTTGCTCATTTTGTCCTGAATTTCCTGGATGTTTTGGGTCAGGAGATTTTTGCATTTTGCATTTTTGTTGACTATTGTATATCAATGCTTTCTATGGTATCTTCTGCATCTGAGATTTTCTCTTCTATCTCCTTTATTCTGTTGTTGATGCTTGGATCCATGACTCCTGACTTCTAGCCTAGATTTTCTATGTCTAAAGTTCGTTCCCTTTGTGATTTCTTTATTCTTTCAACCTCTAGTTTTAGATACTGGATGGTTTTGTTCAATTCCTTCACCTGTTTTGTTGTGTTTTCCTGTAGTTCTTTAAGGGCTTATTCCTGTTTAGTTGTATTCTCCTGTATTTCTTCAAGGGAGTTCATATATATATATATATATATATATATATATATATATATATATATATATTCTATATTCTTTGTTTATAATCCAAAAGCTTTCCCCTTTCCCAGTTCCCCCTTCCCCAAATGTCCCATAAGTCCTCTTCTCTCCATCCATTCTCCTATCTTTCCCCCTCCCTTTTCTCTGTCCTGGTACTCCCCTACAATGCTGGATCAAGCCTTTCCAGGATTAGGGCCCTCTTCTTCCTTCTTCTGGGGAATCATTTGATATGCTAATTGTATCTTCAGTATTCAGAGCTTCAGGGCTAATTAATATCCACTTATCAATGATTGCATTCCATGTGTATTCTTTTGTGATTGCGTTACCTCACTTAGGATGATATTTTCCAGTTCCATCCATTTGCCTAAAAAATTCATGAATTCATTGTTTTTAATTGCTGAATAGTACTCCATTGTGTAAATATACCACATTTTCTGTATCCATTCCTCCAGTGAGGGATATCTGGGTTCTTTCCAGCTTCTGGCTATTATAAATAGGGCTGCTATGAACATAGTGGAGCATGTGTCCTTATTGCATGCTGGGGAATCCCCTGGGTATATGCCCAGGAGTGTTATAGCAGGGTCCTCTGGAAGTGTCGTGTCCATTTTTCTAAGGAACCACCAGACTGATTTCCATAGTGGTTGTACCATCTTACAATCCCACCAGCAGTGGAGGAGTGTTCCTCTTTCTCCACATCCTCGCCAACACCTGCTGTCTCCTGAGGTCGTTTTTGTTTGTTTGTTTGTTTGTTTTGTTTTTTGTTTTTGTTTTTTTTTGTTTTTTGTTTTTGTTTTTGTTTTTGTTTACCATGTTCTACATGTTCAAAAGGTGCTCGGTTTATTTAACCTTGAAATGCAGCCCTTTCCCCAAAGACAACAATTTCAGGGTCCTGATGCAATGTGTTTGCTGAGTTTTTAACCTTCACCATTCTGACTGGTCTGAGGTGAAATCTCAGGGTTGTTTTGATTTGCATTTCCCTAATGGCTAATGATGTTGAGCATTTCTTAAGGTGCTTCTCGGTCATCTGAATTTCTTCAGGTGAAAATTCTTTTTTAGGTCTGTACCCCATTTTTAATAGGGTTATTTTGTTCCCTGGGGTCTAATTTCTTGAGTTCTTTGTATATATTTGATATTAGCCCTCTATCGGATGTAGGATTGGTGAAGATCTTTTCCCAATTTGTTGGTTGCCCTTTTGTCCTTTTGACAGCGTCCTTTGCCTTACAGAAACTTTGTAAGTTTATGAGATCCCATTTGTCAATTCTTGATCTTAGAGCATAAGCTATTGGTGTTCTGTTCAGGAACTTTTTCCCTGTGCCTATGTCCTCAAGGGTTTTTCCCACTTTCTTTTCTATTAGCTTCAGTGTGTCTGGTTTTATGTGGAGGTCCTTGATCCACTTGGAGTTGAGCTTAGTACAAGGAGATAAGAATGTATCAATTTCCTCCAGATTCTCCAGTTGTGTTGAGTACAGGCTCTTGTAGTAGGATCTGATGATTTTTTTGGATTTCCTCAGTTTCCGTTGTTATATTTCCCTTTTCATTTTTAAGTTTGTTAATTTGGATACTTTCTCTGTGCCCTTTGGTCAGTCTGGCTAAGGGTTTATCTATCTTGTTGATTTTCTCAAAGAACCAGCTCCTGGTTTTGTTGATTCTTTGTATGGTTCTCTTTGTTTCTACTTGATTGATTTTGGCCCTGAGTTTGATGATTTCCTGCCTTCTACTCCTCCTGGGTGAAATAGCTTCTTTTTGTTCCAGGGCTTTCAGGGGTATCATTAAGTTGGTAATGTATGCTCTCTCCATTTTCTTTTTGGAGGCACTCAGGGCTATTAACACTGCTTTCATTGTGTCCCATAGATTTGGGTATGTTGTGTCTTCATTTTAATTGTGTTCTAAAAAGTCTTTAATTTCTTCCTTATTTCTTCCTTGACCAAGATATCATTGAGTAGAATATTGTTCAGTTTCCATGTGTATGTGGGTTTTCTGTTGTTTTTGTTGCTATTGAAGACCACTTTTACTCCATAGTGATCAGATAGGAGGCATGGGATTAGTTCGATCTTCTTATAATCTTGAGGTCCGTCTTGTGACCAATTATATGGTTGATTTTGGAGAAGGTACCATGAGGTGCTGAGAAAAAGGTATATTCTTTTGCTTTAGGATAGAATGTTCTATATATATCTGTTAAATCTAATTGGTCCAAAGCTTCAATTAGTTTCATTGTGTCCCTGTTTAGCTTCTGTTTTCCTGATCGGTCCATTGAGGAAAGTACAGTGTTGAAGTCACCCACAATTAATGTGTTAGGTGCAATGTGTGCTTTGAGTTTCAGTAAAGTTTCTTTTACGAAAGAGGATGCCCTTGCATTTGGAGCATAGATGTTCAGGATTGAGAGTTCTTCTTGTTGTATTTTTCCTTTGACCAGCAAGAAGTGTCCCTCAGAGTCTCTTTTGACAAGAACTTCAAGACTCTGAAGAAGGAAATGGATGAAGACCTCAAAAAATGGGAAAACCTCCCATGCTCATGGATCGGCAGAATCAATATAGTTAAAATGGCCCTTTTGCCAAAAGTAAGAAACAGATTCAATGCAATACCCATCAAAATCCCAACTCAATTCTTCACAGAGTTAGAAAGAGCAATTATCAAATTCATCTGGAACAACAAAAAACCCAGGATAGCTAAAACTATTCTCAGCAACAAAAGAAAGTCTGGGGGAATCAGTATCCCTGACCTCAAGCAATACTACAGAGCAATAGTGTTAAAAAATGCATGGTACTGGTACAGTGACAGGCAGGAGGATCAATGGAACAGGATTGAAGATCCAGAAATGAACTCACACACGTATGGCCACTTGATCCTCCACAAAGAGGCTGAAAACATCCAATGGAAAAAAGATAGCCTTTTCAACAAATGGTGCTGGTTCAACTGGAGGTCAGCATGCAGAAGAATGCGAATTGATCCATCCTTGTCTCCTTTTACTAAGCTCAAATCCAAATGGATCAAGGACCTCCACATAAAGCCAGACACTCTGAAGCTAATAGAAAAGAAACTGGGGAAGACCCTTGAGGACATCGGTACAGGGAGAAAGTTTATGAACAGAACACCAATAGCATATGCTCTAAGATCAAGAATTGACAAATGGGACCTCATAAAATTACAAAGTTTCTGTAAGGCAAAGGACACCACCAAGAAGACAAATCGGCAAGGAACAAATTGGGAAAAGATCTTCACCAATCCTACATCAGATAGAGGGCTAATATCCAATATATATAAAGAACTCAAGAAGTTAGACTCCAGAAAACCAAACAACCCTATTAAAAATGGGGTACAGAGTTAAACAAAGAATTCTCACCTGAAGAACTTCTGATGGTGGAGAAGCATCTTAAAAAATGCTCAACTTCATTAGTCATTAGGGAAATGCAAATCAAAACAACCCTGAGATTTCACCTTACACCAGTCAGAATGGCTAAGATTAGAAATTCAAGAGACAGCAGGTGTTGGAGAGGGTGTGGAGAAAGAGGAACACTCCTCCACTGCTGGTGGGGTTGCAAATTGGTACAACCACTCTGGAAATCAGTCTGGCGGTTTCTCCGAAAACTGAACACCTCACTTCCAGAAGATCCTGCTATACCACTCCTGGGCATATACCCAGAGGATTCCCCACCATGTAATAAGGATACATGCTCTACTATGTTCATAGCAGTCATATTTATAATTGCCAGATGCTGGAAAGAACCCAGGTATCCCTCAACAGAAGAGTGGATGCAAAAAATGTGGTATATCTACACAATGGAGTACTATTCAGCCATTAGAGACAATGAATTCATGAAATTCTTAGGCAAATGGATGGAGCTAGAGAACATCATACTAAGTGAGGTAACCCAGACTCAAAAGGTGAATCATGGTATGCACTCACTAATAAGTGGATATTAACCTAGAAAACTGGAATACCCAAAACATAATCCACACATCAAATGAGGTACAAGAAGAAAGGAGGAGTGGCCACTGGTTCTGGAAAGACTCAGTGAAGCAGTATTCAGCAAAACCAGAACGGGGAAGTGGGAAGGGGTGGGTGAGAGGACAGGGGAAGAGAAAGGAGCTTATGGGACTTTCGGGGAGTGGGGGGCTAGAAAAGCAGAAATCATTTGAAATGTAAATAAAAAATTATATCGAATAAAAAAAAAAGAATGGATCAATTTGCATTCTCCTGCATGCAGACTTCCAGTAAAGCCAGCACCATTTGTTGAAAAGGCTATGTTTTTTCCACTGGATGTTTTCAGCTCCTTTGTCGAAGATCAAGTGACCATAGGTGTATGGATTCATTTCGGGGTCTTCAATTCTATTCCATTGGTCCACTTGCCTGTCCCTGTGCTAATACCACGCAGTTTTTAACACTATTGCTCTGTAGTATTGCTTGAGGTCAGGGATACTGATTCCCCCAGAATTTCTTTTGTTGTTGAGAATGGTTTTAGCTATCCTGGTTTTAATTCAAGGGAGTTCTTTATGTCCTTCTTGAAGCCCTCGATCAGCATCATAAGCTGTGGTTTTAAATCCAAATCTTGCTTTTCTGGTGTGTTGGTGTATCCAATACTTGCCGTTATGTGTGAATTGGGTTCAGATGTTGCCATGTTGCCTTGATTTCAGTTAGTAATTTTACTATGTTTGCCCTTTGCCATCTGTTTATCTCTGGTGTTAGTTGGTCCTGCTGTTTCTGGCTGGTGCTTGTCCCTCCTGTATGAAGGCAAGCCTATCTCAGCACCCATGGGTGACCGGCTCTCCCCTGGCAAAGAGTGCTCTGGTGTTGCCCAGCTCCTGGGTGTAGGAGGAACCCTGGCAGACCAAGTACCAAGTGATCTTACATGTGGGTGTTCCCTGTGTTCCTGACTGTAACAGCCTGCTCAGTAGCAAGAGTTAAGATGGTGGCCTCACCTCTAACCATGGGACTCCCTGCAGAGCAGATGTCCCCTGCCAGGATAGGTGCACAGATGGCTGTGGCACTGCCCAGCTCCTGGGTATAGGTGGAGCCCTGTAGGGCTGAGTCCAAAGTGATATTACACTCGCATGTTCTCTGCATCCCTGGTAGTAACAGCCTGCACAGTAGCAGGAGTGAAGATGGTGGCCTAATATCTAACCATGGGGCTCCCTGCAGAGCAGATGTCCTCTGGCAGGATCAGTGCACAGATGGCTGTGGTGCTGCCCAGATCCTGGGTGCAGGTGGGCCCCTGGCAGATTGTGTCCCAAGTGATCTTAAACTCTGGTGTTCTCTGAGTTTTTGTCTGCTCCTGTCTGCTCAGTCACAGGATCAAAGATCAGGCTAAGAGTTTTTGCTAGTGGCTTTGATGTAAAAAATCTTAGGGAACAGTTTAGAGTTCATAAAAACACATTTTTGAGTATAGAGCAAGAAATTTTTTTGCGGTTAGGTAACAAAGAACAAAAACAGCCTGACTGTGACCAACAGACATGCCTTTCTTGATAAAGCTGCACTGGTGATCAGGTGATGATTAATTTCTTGTACCCATTTGTGCCTCACATTTCCTGATATGATTCAATTAAAAATTATTAATGGATAGATATGCACCCTGAGGATTCAAAGTACAGATGACACATTGTATTTATATAAAACTTTAGTGTGGTGATCCCTTTAAAATTTTTATAAGACTTCTTTTTGAGATAAATAATAAAATAATAGATACTTTCTCTTTTTTTCCCTTTTTATTATTTTATTCGATATATTTTTTATTTACATTTCAAATGATTTCCCCTTTTCTGGTTCCCCACTCCCTGAAAGTCATATAAGCCCCCTTCCCTCCCCCTGTTCCCCCACCTACCCCTTCCCACTTCCCTATTCTGGTTTTGCCTTATACTGTTACACCGAGTCTTTCCAGAACCAGGGGCCACTCCTCCGTTCTTCTTGTACCTCATTTGATGTGTGGATTATGTTTTGGGTATTCCAGTTTTCCAGGCTAATATCCACTTATTAGTGAGTGCATACCATGATTGATCTTTTGAGACTGGGTTACCTCATCATGTAATCAAATATTTACTAATTACAAATTAAAAGAAAAACTAAATTATATCCAAGAGCTCACACACATTCCTAAGCAACTTGTTACAGATTACCAAAATATAAGCAAGCAAGGTAATTTTCTCAGCCACTTTCTTTTATTGAAGGCTATCATTTCCAGTTACATAGCTATGTTTTGGTAATCTGTAACAAGTTGCTTAGGAATGTGTGTGAGCTCTTGGATATAACTTAGTTTTTCTTTTAATTTGTAATTATTAAATGTTTGATTATGTGATGTTATTGGGTAACTCTAATTGTCCACAAGTAATCAAATGTGTTACCTGGAAGGAAATCTATGGATGGATGGGAAGGAGGCAAGAAAGGAATGAGACCAAGACTACAGTTGCTGATCATGTTCCCAAGGTTTAATGGAGGACTCAGAATTTAAAGTTTTAGGCTATACCCTTCTCCCAAATTCCAAGGTCTGTTCAGGAGACCTGTTCTGACTGCTCGGTGGGCATTGGCTCCACTACTCAGGTGGCTGGGCAGGTAACCTGCTTAATTCAGTAATTTGTAGGTCTGTAAAATGATGAACTTCACCGTGGACTGAGCACTCTACCATAGATTGGGGGGAATTGTAGCTAATGCAGTTCTGGAATTTCCATTCAAGAGCTGGGAGGGAAAAGGCACAGGTAAAATAATCTTTTTTACATATACTCATTGTAATAATTCATTTGAAGAAAAATAGAATGCAATTAGATTGTCATTTTTGCCACTTGAGATTTTTCTGAGATATAAAAGCTGTTGGTAAAAAAAAAATTAAAAAAGGTGGTGTTGGAGTTTTGCTCCATCAACCAAATGAGTATATTTGCATGTATAAGTGCATATATGTAAAGTTATTGGAACTTGTTATAGCCTGATTTATCTACCAAGTGTGTAAATGTGTTTGTGCCTGCCTTACATTGCCACTGAACCTATATTCCCTCCTTGTATCACTGAATACACTGTAAGAGCTGGCTGTTTATAGATAGGTAGATAGATAGGTAGATAGCTAGATGGATAGATAGATAGATAGATAGACAAAAGTTTGAATTGCTATTGTTTTAATTATGGTTTTATTGCTGTGAAGAGACACCAAGATTTTGGCAAGTAGTATAAGAAAAACATTTAATTGGGGCTGGATTATAGTTCAGAGATTTAGTCCATTATAATCATGGTAAGAAGAATGGCAGCATGCAGGCAGACATGATGCTGGAGAAGGAACTGAGGGTTATATCTTGATCTACAGACAGGAGACTGCCCTAAAAGGTAAGCATAGATGAGACTTCAATACCTACATCTTCCAATGACAGCCTTCCTCCAAAAAGGAAACAATTACTTCAAGGAGCCCACACCTCCTAATAGTGCCACTCCCTATGGACCTATGGGGGATCAATTGCATTTATACTACCACACTTACCTAGCCATATACATACATATATTCATAGATGACAGATGAACATATAGACAGAAAGATGAAGATACACATGGAGAAATAGATGTTAGATAGTTACAAACACAAGTACATATATACATAATTCAGACATTTACGTATATACACATACATATACATCATATACATCAATAAATGATAGACAGCCAAACAGATGGGATGATAAACTAAACACTAAAATCATGGTGTCATTTACTTCACACATCCACCCTGAGCATCTTACCCTCCCTATTTAAGACAGAAATGTTGGATACTCAAACTGAACAGTCTTACACACAAACACACACATAGACCACTCAGTATTTATTTGATGTGCAAATATTTTATAAATAATTAGGCTTTTCTTTGTTTCTAGTTATTTGTATGGAAAACACCCTGAAAAGTCTTCCTCACACTTTGTTCTTGCTTTGACAATTACCGTGTCTTGATATTTACAATCTAATAGACAAAATTGCTACAAAGATAGTTGTGCTACTGAAGATATTTAAACCTACACCCTCAGTTTGAATATACATCTTTTAAAGATATGTCAGTAAAGAAGGATCTTCCAAATGATGCCAAAGAAACTATCATCAGTTAGACAACACAGCAGAGGAAAGTTTTGCACATAAAATATATATTCTTATAAATATTGGTTGAAATGATTACTTTTGTAAAATAGATTTACATAGTTATACGTCTGAAACAACAGGAAAAGAGATATGCCTCACAGTGCATAGAGTAGAAAATGTGAAACATTTAAGCAGTGGGTTGTTACTTTTTAATGCCAGTAGATAACTACCTTATCAACAATATCAAGATGTCTATTTCTAAAAGTAAAAGAAACCAACAACACTAAGAAGAGAACAACAGTCAAAGGCAACTGTATCATCTATAGCATCTTCAGTAGGATGTGAAGCAATCTTAGAATCTGTTCTAAGAGCCTGGTTATATGTATATTGCTTTGTAAGTCCAGAAAGTTTGTGTTCAACCATCCATGTCTGGGATCTAAGGTTGGGACCACTCCAATGATGAATTCCAAGAAGATGATGACTGCTATTCTAGCCTCTCCTTGCTGTATTAGAGACCTCAAACCTGAGGGGAGGCATGTTATATTGATGATCATGAGAATTCTCAATAATTCCTTGTCAATACTGTTTAAATATGACATCTTTGAGCAAACTGAAAGACATGCTTGACCAGAAGGTCAAACAAGAGTCCATTTGGATAAAGAAGTTAGTATAGAGATCCTACAAAATAAGAAAAGAATGCCTGAAATTCTCTTGGCCAGAGGTAGAGCTTGAAGATCCCATTATTCAGCAAGAGTATGAGGGAGACACCTGTGGACAATGTGGGCACTACTGAAGTTCTCATACTCAGATTCTGAATGCCAACAATTCCAGTCAGAGATGGATGACTAGTGATCAGTGGATTAGAGGTGAGAGATCAAGGAGCATGGAGAAGAAATGAGACCCTAAGAGCTATGGAGAAAATACAAGACTCACAGTGTCAGGGGTCAATATCTGAGCACTTCTTAGGGGAGAATGGAAACCTGAATGCCCTTTATAGTGGTAAACTTGCATGTTAGTTTGGGTAGTGATGGAAATTTGCATATTCTTCCTTTAAGTAGATCATTGTCCAAGCCCACCTCATTCACTAGAACACTTTTCAGGTATTGCTTTATCAGCTTCTAGGTCCTCATCAGATACTAGAACATCTGTCCACTGTAGTGAAAGTGGTGCCACATCATTCAGTAGTCTGAGTATTCATCAAAAAAATCTAGATGACCATCCTTCCCAAGCATATGTTCAGCTTCTAGGTCTAGGTAAGAATTATGGGGGACACATCATTTTCTTAAGGCAATGAGCTTCTTTTCTGGACTGTACTTGGTATGTATGTGCTATGGTACATGAAGTCTGTGTGGTCTGTAGGTTTCTTCAGGTGAATTGAAATATTCTGGGACCTAAGTTTGGATGAGGAATTACTGAGAACTCTATATCATAAGGGGATAATGGAAAGTCCTCCAATGACAAAAAGACATATTTGAAGAACACTTGGGCAAGATGAGATCCAAGGATCCTTGCTAAACCAGTCAGTAGATTGTAATGCCTTTTGTCAGGACAAAAGAATCTGAGGCCCAGTTAAATATACTTAGTAAGTTTACTTGCAAAGAGGCATATTTAAAAGATATGAGAACCCTTTAAATATTGGTGGGCTGTAGCTCAGTATTAGAACAGGCAGTATTGAGATCATTTGGTGAGAAGAGGAAGAGTTGGGGTATAATTAGGGAGAGGGACATAGTCTAACAGCCAATTCTGTAAAAGGATACTCAGACTTCTTTGGGTAGGTAGAGGTATATCCAATTTCCCTGTATGCAGAAGAAGAACCTTTGCTGCCCCTTTAGGGACAGGTGATAGATCTAAGATGCTCTGAAGATGGATGAGATAGGAGCTACTCAGGACTATGTGGAATAGTCTCATCCATTCTCAGTCTTATTTCTGCAGCCCTCTTGAACAGAATTTTAATGTTGAATGGTACCTTGAGAATTATAGGACAGTCCAGGCATTTACTTCTTCAAAAGCTCCAAACTTGAAATCAAAATATGGAATGCACATCTTCTAAATGTCTGTGACAGGCATGACAGCAGTCTTAGAAGTCTTGTAAGAGGCTGAAATTCAGTAGTCACTACTTCAGTGGCTTCTTCACATATAGGTCCACCCACACACTCCTCTTCATGGAGGACAGGACCAGTCTGCCTAAAGGACCAAAATGAAGACAGTTGTCCTTTTATCCTTGCCTTGATACTCTTCTGTTTGGGACCTTAGTCCAGAGTGAGTTCTCTTAGGTCAGAACAGTGCTTTCAAGGTCACTGAAATTAGAAGTCGTGTGTTGGAGATGCACTGGGAAGATTGTGAATCTGTGGGATTCAGCAACAATGGGTCCACTTGATTTCTAGTGATTGGATGGAAGAGTGTAACACAGGATCCAGTCAGTATTTCTATACTTAGGACCTGGAACATCAAACCAGAGTGTAACAACATATTTCCCTTGCCACCATGGCAAAAGACTTGAATATCTCTTATTTAGAGTATGTAAATTGGATGTCGTTCAAACACATGAGGGAATTCTTGAGGATATGAGGCATGACACAGAATTATTTAAAAGAGCATGTCTAATGTCACCTTGTAAATAAAGGTATGTGTGAAATTTCTTTGGTCTACAATAGTGGTTCATGTTCCCCCCTTGTTGAGGTGGACAAGATCCAAGGCTACATTATTAATTAAGGAAAAGCCCAGTCTCATCCAGAGTAGTTCTCATAACCACTTCAATAAACAAGGAATATGAGGTATCTTGGGAATTGTTCTCAGAAACTCCTCCTTGAATGGAAAGTTCTGTGACCAAAATCCTGAATGTCTTGGTTCACAGGGTGGAGGTACCCAGTCATATTTTACCAAAAAGAAGTACTTATGGACAGAATGGGAAACTTTCAACTCTGATATGCACATATGTTTACTATGTGTGATATCTTTGATGGTCCAAGCAACTGTCACAACAATGTTCCAACATGAAATGTGGATATGCAAGAATTGATGTTTCTTCTAGGTTGTTTATAGCTGTATATATCTGTGACTAAAAGATAGGAATGCTGAATTTTTTGAGGGCAAAATTTGAGTCAGATGGCATGAGGGCTGATTTCAGCTTTCTATCTTCTGTCCTATGATGTAAATGCAGAGAAATGTGAGGGACCATTGGTTGCGTATGTGTTGTATGGATATCATGATCAAAGGGGATAGATTTAAAGTAATCTTAATTAATAGGGGTATGTGTGAAGCATGGGCACAAGGGAAGCCCTGGCCATTCTTTAGTTGTATGTGTGGACTTGAAGATCCCTAATGCAGAGGTTGGAGACCTGAGACAGCAGGCAGCAGTTGTTACATTATTCCAGCAGGTTGGATGTTTATCTTTGGTCTATGAAGTCTTTGGTCAGATGAGTTAATTCCAAGGTCCCCCTTTCCAGAGCAGGAAAGTCTTACACGATGTGTAGTAGGAAGAAAGTTGGAAGTAATCCTATACAGTTAGAAATACAGCCTGAAACTGGGACTAGTCTTGAGATCCCTTTCAACAGAGTTTGAATTCCCAGGTCTCCTTTTGCAGAAACTGAAGTTCTGAAATCTACTTGCTGGATGATTGTAGACAGTGGCGCCACAATCCTAAAGGGAAAGTAGATGGTCTTTCATGCAGAATTAGTGGTATAAGGCCCATGTGATCTGATACCTCTTTAAGGGAAAAATACTCAAAGCATCTTGGTAGGAATAGGAATATATTTGAGGACCATGTCATATAAAAGAAATCCTTTATATCCCATCGGGTATATGAGGTCTCCGGTAACATTAGAGCTAGGAAAGTTTTAAAATTCTGTTTAAAGTAGTGAGGAGTATTTTAAAACTGGGAAATATGTACACTGTGAGACCCATGTAGGAGAGGAGAACTCAGTGTCCATTTTGAAAAAAGACAGAATCTCCTTCAGGCAGGGTAGGAAGGTGCCACATATACTTCTGTCAAAGGTAAATATCCCTGGTACCTTATACAGTGCAGAAAGTTCCCAGCACTGATCATGTGTTTCCAATTCTTATTCAGAGTTTTCTATCTTCATAGTTTGTGTTCATTCTGGGAGAGAACAGGCAGCAACTTATTCTTTCTTCCAAAGGCCTGGAAGATTGTTCTTGGGTAGGTAATGTCCTCTATTTTGTGTTCCACTGCCTAGATTTAGGGAGAAATGTAGAAGACTTTCCATTTCTATTGACTTGCCTGAGGCAGGTGGCATGGGTTCTATGCTCTGATTACTAAACTTGTACTGTGGGAACTCAAACCTGAGAATCCTGGAGTCCATTGTTTATAGAGTCAATTGGGGAGTAATGCCTGATCAGTTAAGTATAAGACTGCTTTGAATATATGTGGAAAGGTCATGGTCCCCATTTTGAGATGGAGATTGCATTTGGAGTGTAGGGAAAAGCAGGAAGGTCAGAGAATTCTTCAGGTAAAGGTTTACCTAGGGAATTGGAAGAAAGTGCCAGAAATATATTATCAGGTGCAAATGATCTCAATGGCCAGAATACCCATGTCTTCTAGGACTCTGAAGTGTGCATGTCAACAATCAGAGTATTTTTCCTTGAAAATTGGGTGGTAAGCCCTCCATCTGTGTACTCTACATGCCTTTCAGCAGTAGCATAGGCATGGGCAACAAAATGGGACTGCTCCATTTCTTATAAGAATCATAAAGAAAGTAGGTGTTAGATCAGATCAATTTTTATTGTCATATCTCAAAACATCATTTCAGAGTGGTCTACAATCCCTTTTGTCATTTGATCATTCCTGGCCATGTAGGTCAGAAGTGACATATTAAAACCTCTTAGTGCAAATGCTCACAGTCAACCATCAAATTGAGCACAGAGATCCCAAATGAGGAATTAGGTGAAGGACTTCAGAAGCTGAAGGGACTTTATCTGGCATCAATGGGAAAGGAGGTCCTTGGTCCTGTGAAGGCTTGATGCCTCAGGATCGAGGAATGCTAAGACAGTGAGGCAGGAGTGTGTAGGTGAGTGTGGGAGGACCCTCATAGAAGCAGATGGAGGGGGATGGGATAGGGGTTTTGCAGAGGGAAAACTAGTAAAGGGGATAACATTTGAAATGTAAATAAAGAAAATGCTCAATTAAAAAACTCTTAGATGAATAAAATCTATGGATGAAGGTAGATCCTCTGAGGAAACCATTATCAGGGGATATTGATTTAGAGTTTCCTTGAAAAGAAATAAAAATCTGAATGAGTTTTCCTGTTTGGAGATTGTAGCCTCCTTAATCAGAAGAATTTGTATCAAGCCCTCTTGAAATGAAAGTATGTGTCTAAAGTTCCCTTGTTCAAAGAAAATAAAATGTAGCCCCCTTCCTTGACAAAGCATGTATGTCATCGGTTCTTCACTGCATAGTTATTGAACCTACAGTTTACCTTAGATTAAAGAAAAAATGGGGAACCATTTATTAAGAAAAATATCTGAGTCCCAATCCATAATATCAGGAAGTTGTGTGAGTCTCCTCACATTACATGAATGTCTAGGCCTTCCTTGGACAAACAGGTCTTCATAGAACTCTTCAAAGTTTAGATCTCTGAGTATTCTAACTCAGGCTTGACAGCAATTTGTTTCTTCTGGTCTGGTCCCTACTTAAACTTACAGTAAGCCATAGAGTTTTTGATGTGAAGGGCGGGTACTTTTCTTTTGATCAACTGAGAGATATATGACCTTGGATTAATGCTGAGGGTATTTTTTTTGCTTTTGTTTTTGTTTTAGTTTTTCATTTGCCATGAACTCTAGAGCTCTCTGAGGCTCTATCTATCTATCTATCTATCTATCTATCTATCTATCTATCTATCTATCTGTCTGTCTGTCTGTCTGTCTGTCTGTCTGTCTGTCTGTCCGTCCGTCCGTCCGTCCGTCCGTCCATCCATCCATCCATCTCTCTCTCCCTCTATCTATCTATCTATCTATCTATCTATCTATCTATCTATCTATCTATCTATCTATCTATCTATCTATCTTGTTGTTAAAAGTGTTTTTTCTAACTGATATGTTCTAAAGGATAAGCTCTGGTGTCTCTTAGTTGGATAGTAGACCTGAGTCAGCCTTAACATAAGGAGAGGCACCTATGCTATGTTGGTCACAGGGATTGAGTCTTAAGATATTTTCTGCAGAGCCAAACTGTTTGAGATACACTCCTAGGGCACAGAGTTGGTTCTACACTTTGCTTCATTAGAGGGAAATATAGCAGACTCCCCCTGCATTCATGAAAAGATTAAAGTGTTTTTTTCTCACATAGTGTGTTATAGTAGCCCTTCTTTGGCATACCATTAACACCATGATCTACTATGATTAGAGGAAATAAGTCTAAGGACCTCTTACATTGTAAGTTTAAGCATCAGACTCCCTAAAGTCATGGGTTAGTTCAGTTCTTTGGGGGCATATCTAAGACTTGATGGAGTTATTAGGTAGAGGCAAAATTTGTTCTGGTTCTAGAAGGAGAGTTCTGAGACCCCATTGTGACATCAGAAATTCTACTGCACGTTGATTCTAACAGGGCTACACTTGAGGACTTCTTGGCAGATCGAGGAGGTCTGAAGTACTTTGCTTACCAAATCGTATGTCCCAGAACCCCTTCAGTTATTTCGGATGTATGTGACACCCTTGTCCTTAAGTGGTAAGTCTGAGGTACATTTGAGCAATTAGTGAATGTCTGAGGTTTCCTTGTTCTTGAAGAAATGGTGTGTCAATGCTCCCTTCAATACTGCGATCTGTCTGACTCCTTTGATGTTGCAGGGATACATCTGAGACTTCCATGAGTTATTGATGAAAGTTGTAAGGCATTTGGTTTTAGATAGATAAGATTAAGGGCAGTTGGGTTATTGGAGAAGATCTGAGAATCCCTGGTTCTGAGCGGACAGATCAAAAGCCTCCTTGGACTATACAGAAGTTTGGAAGATCTGTGGTTCTGATGAGATAGGTATGAACCCTATGTGAGAATGAGTGCAGTACATTTGGCTTCATGGTTTAGACAGAGTATGCCTGAGAGAGGGAGGATCCCTTGAGACCTTGCAAATGATTTGAGCTCCACTTCAGACACTGGGAAAAGTGTGAGTATTCCTTGTTCCTAAGGAATAAATCTGAGGTGACATTGTCAGAAACCCAATTTGAAGTACCATTGGAGAGAGTAAGAATGCTTGAGGCATTCACAAACAAGAACTATTGAGGATACCGTTCTTCAGAGGCAGAAGCTGTCATAATGTGTTGGGGACAGCAGGGAGGTCAGAGTCTTGTGAATAGCAGAGGAAGATCAAGGGTCAATTTAGGCAATAGGGAAAGCCTAAAGATTTCCTTATCATCATGGGAACCTATAATTCCATATCTCCAACATGCCAGGAAGAAGTTCCCAGCTAGATCTCCTGATAATAAGTAGCTTAATTTTGAATATAAAGAACATGGCTTCCTCATTTCGGCTGACCAAGTTTAATGTATGGGTTTAGGGCTTTGCTGGCTACTTTTAGGTTTTCCAAACTCAGGCACCAGGTTTCTGTTCTTTGGACAGAAAAGGATCAGAATAAGTAGCACTTAGTGCAGCTTAGATAAAGGGAGTTAATTTTTCACACATTAGGTAAGATGATGTAGGCCTAGTGCCATACAGTTCAGAAGAAGCACATGCTTCTTCATGGGGAACAAATAATATAGCATGTTCTTTTATCTAGAACTTTGTGAGCCACTCCTAATCAGAAGGGTAATGCCTGCTATGTTTTTAGTCAGAGGGTCCTACATGATGCTTCAATGTACATCCAAGGCAGCTAGGAGTGTAAGTCATAGGTCTGATAGATGGTTGACAAGAAAAACAGTTTAAACTTCCTTTGTTCATATGTGGCACATGGCGGGGAAACATGAGGTTTGCTTTTAGATAAATAGAAATGAAGATGACAAGGTAAGAGAGAGTATGGTTGAGGCTCCCCTCTTGAGATGGGTTGCTTTAGAGGTTCCATTTTGCAGGCTGGGCAACTTTTGTGCCTTATTGGACTAAAGGGGTAATTTAGAGGCTTAAGAACTTGAAGGTCTGACCCACTCTTGATTAGAGGAAATATTTCTGGATTCTCTTTTCTCACAAGGAGCATCTCTGAAGCCCAGTTAGATGGGATATTTAAAAGGACCTCCATTTTAGCCTGAAACATTCTGAAACAGGGGGAAGTATTTAATTTCCCTTTGGTGAGACTAGGAGAGTCTGAGGCCATATTGGTCAGACTGAGAAAGTCTGATACCTCCTGTAGTGGAGAAGATAGAACTAAAGCTCCCATTTTACCATGTGATCTTTGGAGACTGCGTGGGACTGAATGTGAATATTTGTGGCTCCTATGACTGAAAGCTTACAAATGGGGACCCATGTTTATATTGGAATGTTGTGACTCTCTCTTGGTAAGAGACGGACAAACTCAGCTCCCCTAGTTGGGATATGGTATGTCTGAATTTTCCTTGGATATCAGGGAATGATGCCACACTCTCTTCTGGAATTGGTAGAGATAGGAAGCAAAGTCCTGGGTTCCCCTTTGGCCCTAATAGTAGGTTTCTCTTCCTCTTGGACAGAAATAGCCTGCTTTGATCCCTTCTTGGTAGAAACAGGGTAGCTGACATCCTCTTGGGCTGATGATGGTGATGTACTCCTATGGGGACAGATTGGCAAATTGATGTCAGCTGAGACAGACTCACATGGAGTTTTGCTATGATAGATTTATGTGCTGAGACAAGAAATGTGGTGAAGCAAGACCCATGGAGTACACATGAAAAAATTAGTTACTGGTAGTGCCCAATGTGGCTTAGGCATAATGGGTAACTCTGCTTCTAATGAAACCAGAGTAACCAGCAGATTACGAGGGATAAGTAATGTTCTGAAGTTTGGCAAAATGGAAGCTACTGCATCTGGGTGGTATCCTGCCTTGCCACCAGAGGTAGCTTTTTGGATTTGCTTCATAGTTTTCATGTATACAGTTTTGGGAAAAGTCTAATGGGGGTGCTGACAATTCTCTTCTGTTAGAGAAGATTGCAGAGTTGGCTATACTCTTAAGAGAGTTCACAGATAGAAGTACCTGGAAAACAAAAAGTGCCAGTGGGAGGAGGAAAAAAATCAGGGTTAGTGAATGAGACTGAGAATGTACCACATGGTGAAAGCAGAAATCAAACTAGGCAGGAAGGTAAATTACCTCCCTGCCCTGCATCTAGGAGATTAAAAGAACAGAAATGGCACAGGTACAAGAGGGTCATGTGCAGTCAAGTACATCACCAGAGAATTTGCTTGGACCTACATAGGCATCTTCAGCCTTCCTAGTCGTTTTGCAGCATATGCCTGATAACAATGGTAGACAGGATTGTAATGAATTGATCTGGTGACTGATAAAAATATTAGGTCCTGAGTATTTTTAAGAGCCTATTGTATCTTATGGCTTATATTCTTTTGTTAGAGAAGTGCTAAATAACTGGGTGACACAGCATAGGGTGATCCCACAAGATTGGCAGGGATTGGTGTCATCTCTTCTAAAAGCTGCTCAACACTTGCAATGGCAATTATGGTGGAGGTAAAACTCCAATATAATGTATCACAACTATCACAATATAATTTAGCAAGGCGAATCAGAGAGAGGCACAGCCGAGTAATTCTTCTGGTGTTAGATTGCACCACTGATGCTGCTATCCTGACACCACTGAACTGGACTGCTAGCATATCAGTGAAAAATTTGCAAGTGAATCAAGCTACTGTTGCTGACCTGTGAAATGAACTGCTGAATTGAATACAAGCAGGTGGGATTTTCTCCAAAGAACCATTTCTAAATAGGCCCACTTCCCCTGTATCCATTCTTTTACATTACCTCTGGTGGGTGGTGGGTTAGAAGCATTTAAGAATTATCATTAACAGTATGCTTCAAAAAATAGTTACTCAGGTGAGCATGACAAAGTTTACAGAGCCACCATGAACAGAGGGTGGGAAGTATGTCCTAAAATAATTTTTGCTACTGAAGTTTCATATCTCCTGTGAGGTGTGCCAAATGTTCAAAGTACCTTAGTGAAGGTGAAAAAGCTCCCTGAAACCCATGAACAGATGGTAAAAGTTCTACTGTTCCTTGGGCAAATGGAAAACAACACAGAGCTCCTGGGGAAGAAAATGAACCTACTAAAGAACTTTGGGAAGATGGTGAAATTTCTGGATACCATTACTTATTTTTTGGTGTTTGGAAGACATGGAAGTTGTCAGACCTTCTTGGGCTAGTGAAGGCAATCCTAGAGATTTTTTCACATATGTAGACTTTACCTCAGACTCTTGGGCAAATAGCAAAAGTTTTTTTAGGATTTAAGTCTAAACTGGAAAGAGAAATATTACCCTGCAAATGGAGAAAATATTTTGGAGGTGTTGAGAGAGATGAAGAAAGACCTGAAGCCCTGGGGAAAATGTTGAACATGACTTTGGGGTAGAGAGAGAAGGCCTCTGAGATTCTTGGGATAATGATTGCCTAGCATGGGAAACTGTTCCACAGTCCCTTGGTCAGATGTGGAACATTCCAAGGCCTTTGGACAGATATAGAAGATGTGGCAATCACTTGAGGAGTAATTGTAGGTGTTGATGTTTCTTTGGAAGCAGGCAATGATGCACACCTCCTTTTTGCAGAAGGGGAAGGCTGAAACTGTCTTCCTCGGTTGCAAAAGTTTTGAAGTGTCCTTTGTGAGAAGGATCATATCTTAACCTCTTTTTTTTGTAGAAACTGGATGCCAGAGGTACACTTGGGTAGAGGGAAGATGTCTAATGAGAAGGGATACAGAAGAAACTCTCTTGGGTAGATGGAGACAATTCTGAAACACCATGTTCAGATATTTAATATACCTTGTGTACATGTAGAAGACTTGACTATGGCTTCAGAAGGAGAAGATACTTGAGCTCCCTGTGTAGATGTGCCCTCTCCTAAAGCATCACAGACATATGTGGGAAGACTTACATACTCATGGGCATATAGGGAAGTTACCAGAACTCTGAGTGTACTAGTAGAAGCTCCATGAAAACTTTCTTCACTGGAGAACAGGAAACATCTTTTTCATGTTTATATCTGTTTTCATAGCCAGATGGATAGGCAAAACAGGTTCCAAGGACCATTTAGAAGATAAAGTAGAACACAGAGCCTTTGAGGTATTTGAAGCATGTACTGGAGACACTTGTGGGTGTGAGGAGGGACTAACAGTCCTTTGTGCAGATTGGAAAGAGTTAATAGCATCTTGTGTACTTGTAGTAATTTGCTGATACTTTTGAGGAGATCCTATATCCTATGAAATTTAAGATGATCTTATGGATTTATGCATGCAGGTGGAATCCAAGGAATCCCCTTCTTTAGATGGGGAGGATGCTATAGACTTTTGTGTATGCATGTCATACCCCATAGCCCCTTGTTCACATATTGTTGGATCTATAAACCTGGGTGCAGATGGAATATATCCTAGAACATCTTTATAGATGTGTCACATCCAAGAGACATTTAGTGGTGATTTCGCTATAACATAAAGGACCTCAGTCCCTTTATGAGATAGGACAGTACACAGAGAATCCTGGACAGGTTCAGGGTATCCCACTATCTCTGATGTATATGTACAAATTTCAAGAACAGGTATTTCCTAGAGATCCTTGAGCAAGTAGGGTTGGTTGTACTACTTCAGCACCCTGGGCAAATGTAGAGCTCATATGGCTCATTTGGAGTGTCTTGGCATAATGTTGGCTCTTTTCAACCTGATGGCAACTCAGGAGTGCCCTTTTGTCTGGTACTGAATATTTGAAGTCCTCTTGGTCTGATAGGGACATTGTGAAGTCCCTTTGTTCATAGGGAGCATCTTTCAGTCTGTTAGAATGGTGATGTTCAGGGTCGCTTTTCATACTAGAGAATGTTTGAATCTTCTTTTCTGAGTGAGAGTACATTTGAAAATATGTCTTTAACATTCTTCTGTAGATGTTAATAATCCTAGTGCCCCCTGACAGATGGGAAAGGTCTTAGAACCCCTGAAAAAGATGGCAAAGGTACTAGATTATTTCATGTATGTGGAGAAGGAATAATAGTCCCTTGGCTGAAATCAGGGATTGTACTTCTTGGATATGTGTGGAACTTTTAAAAATCCCTTTGAGGATAGCTAAGTTCTTTAAGTCACTGCTGTAGATGTGGAAATTTTTGTTTCTCCTCGGGAAGTGTGAGTGTTGTAAGGCTAATTCAGGTAATCATGATTGAGTTTAGGCCCCTTTGGGATATAATGGGATATGAGCCCATTTTTAATGCTGGAGGACTGTCAACCCGATCCAGGTTTATTGGGGGAAGTTCTGAAATTCCCTTTGATCAGCAGGATCAGGAATTAAACTTTACTAGAAATGGGTTGCACAGGCCCCTTTGGGGGGAGAGAAGGAACATCTTTTGTTGTTTTCCTGACAGGCAGTAACTCTCCTGGCAACTTTGGCAACTGTCAAAGTTGTTAATGTCTCCTGGAGAGAGGTGGTAGGACTTAATCCATTTGCAGGAAATGAAAAAAACATTGTCCTCCCCTTTTGAAGTAAAAGGTTTGGAGCCTTCTTTATGTGATGGGACCTGTTGTAGGTTCCCTTGACCAGAGGTGTCCTGTCCAATTCTCATGTAGGAAAATTGGAAAGATTATAGACCACTTGGGTAGACTATGAACTTTTGAACTTCCTTCTGGAAGAGAAGACAGGTATGGTTTTATTTCAGCACACGTGAGAGTTCCTTGGGATTCCTGAGCAGATGTAGAATATCCCATAGACCCTTGAAAAACGTTTGGTTAATCCCAGAATCTCTTGGGTTGGTAGGAACAGTTCCTGAGCATCTTGGAAAGAAATGGAAGACTGCAGATCTCTGTGGCTATAGAGGGAAGTCAGTAGGAAATCTTGAATACATGGGAAAATTACTTATCTATGTTGGTCAGTGGGTCAGAGTCAACAGAAGATGGCCCAGGCACTGTGTGATCTTTGATTTTTTTTACTGGTATATCCAGTACTGTGTTTTGAAAATATTGCAGTTGCACTGGCATCCAAGCATTCAAAATCTCTAGATTCTTCAAACCCAGTATACTTAGGCTGGCTTCTTTTCACCTTCCCAGGTATGGGCACCAAAATGAGGGCACTCTTTTTCTGGTGACAGGGTGTAAATTACATGTTCTGATTTCTTTGGTCAATGGGTTACTTATGACCTCAGGAAAATTCAGAGGAAGTATAACTGTTCATTTCCTGTTCTCTATCAGTTTCCTCACAGGATCTATTATCTCTTATTGGCTGAAGCCTTTATAAGAGCTTTGAGTTTCTGCAGATTGTCTGCAATATGAGCGTTATGGTTTTTGAATTTCTGGTCTTTATAGGGCTTTGGGCACCTGAACTTATGCCAAGTCAGTGAAAGTAGCCCTGGAGGTACAAGGTCCCTCGGTTTTTATGCAGGTTAAGCATTTCCTCCATGGAGGTAGGGTGTCATAAACTGGTTTGGGGAAGCTGAAGGGGTCCCAGGCCATGGAGATTGTGAGTTCGTCATGTGCTTTCTCCATTGGAGTAGGGTGTTATAACTTGTCAGGAGGGATATTTAATGGGGTGCCAGTCTGTGGAGGCTGGGAAAACTGTGGTCAAACACCAAAGGTTAAAGTCCAATCTGATACTCATTGGCCTCTTTCCATTCATCTGGCCTCTTAGCCAATAAGGTGATTGAACAACAAATGGGGAAATGGGCTACTACCCCTTGAAGGGGCAATGAACTCACGTGCCAATGTTGACTTACCACAAGCAGCAGTTAAGCAGTAGACTTTTAGAGCCATTTTCTTTCCTGAGAATTACGGATATGCAAAGAAAGCAAAGTGCACAAAATTCATGGACTTCAGGAATCAAGCAAAGCTCTAGAGGGACCCTGTGAATGGTTGTCCTCAAGCCTGCATAGGCCAGTTGTGAGCTGCCTCAAGTGGCAGTTCTGCTTGCAGTAGCAGGGCAATCATCCAAGCTTTCTGAATGAGGGGGGACTCTGATGACCCTGTTCTTTAGGGTTCAGAGTGCTACTTAGTCTGGTGCCCATTGTCAGGGGCCATGAGAAGGAATTGTTGAAGGGACAGCATGATTGCAAAGGACGAGAGATGCTTAAGAGACTGTGTTCTTAAGTCCCTCTTGTATCAGGATAGGACTCACTGTCAGAAGGCCATAGGTACTCCGATGATGTCTGTTGGAGTCTCATAACTGAATGGGAAAGGCTGATCCAGACCCATGCTCCTCAGAGACTGTTGGGGTTAGACAATTATTTGTATATTGTGGTAGGGAAAGAACAAGTGACAATATTGGATGAAGAATAAAATGCATGGAACTGATTTTGCAAATATTTTTCTGTGTTTTAAAGATGACCTATCTGATTCAAATTTATCCTAGACAAAATTGTGACAACTATGAACATCATCCTGGATGATGAAAGACATCTCTAAATTGCTATGTAGTACTAACTGCAATGATATTATCATGCAAAAATATACTATTATAGGTACCATTCAGAGACTAAGAACAAAGTAATAATTTCCTTATCCTACAGATGATATTTGTGTTTCAAATATTTTATCTGTAGTTCATTAAGTACACAGAGTCAGAACACAGACAAGGTTTAACTATTGAACATAGCACCTATGGCCTTAATAATTTCTTAGTCTATCAATTTACATGTCATGTCCCTATAACATTTCAATATTTGGATTGTTTTTGGAAGGCCATATATTTCTCCTGAAGGTACAGTATGATTAATGGGTCATATTAGTGGTTCTCCATGGGGCATTCAAATTTATTCTAATGAAGCAGCTGTAGCATAGTTGCCCAGAAATATTTTTAGAGGCCTTATTCAGGTTGATTCTTTGAAAGGTCATATTTGTACAACAGTTGATACACTGAAAACATGTAAAATTGAGAATATGAATGAAGATAATATTTTACTGACAGAGAAACTTGATTTACATGTTTCATACATTGCCAGTTTTCGTTGAACAGTTTTTGTTCTTGCTGGATGAAAGGTATTTGTTGTCAAGGAGCTTTGTTTCCTGCTGGATACACAGCCAATAAGCCTTGCATCATTTAGAAGCATAGGGGCATTTTCCTATCATCTAATTATTTCCCGTTTCCAGTGCCTTAGTACTTTGCCACGTGTTCTTTCTCCTTCAGATTCCCGAATGCTCCATTACCTCCTTTCTTTGTTTAACTCCAATTTATCCCAGTAATATCAATTTTAAAGATATCTACTGCCTATTAGGGTATTCAGTTTTCCAGGTTAATATCTACTTATTAGTGAGTGCATACCATGATTGATCTTTTGAGACTGGGTTACCTAACCTAGTATGATGTTCTCTAGCTTCATCCATTTGCCTAAGAATTTCATGAATTCATTGTTTCTAATGGCTGAATAGTACTCCATTGTGTAGATATACCACATTTTTTGCATCCACTCTTCTGTTGAGGGATACCTGGGTACTTTCCAGCTTCTGGCAATTATAAATAGGGCTGCTATGAACATAGTGGAACATGGATATTAGCCTAGAAAACTGGAATACCAAAAACATAATCCACACACCAAATGAGGTACAAGAAGAACAGAGGAGTGGTCCTTTGTTCTGAAAAGACTCAGTGAAGCAGTACAGGGCAAAACCAGAATAGAGAAGTGGGAAGGGTTGGGTAGGAAAACATGGGGAGGGAAGGGGGCTGATGGGACTTTTGGGGAGTGGGGGTCTAGAAAAGGGGAAATCATTTGAAATGTAAATAAAAATATATTGAATAAAAAAAGATATCTACTGCCAGTAAATCCATTCTTTTCTTATAATCTGGCATATATTTTCTTCTTGGCTAATTTTCTGGTTCATTGTGCTTATCCTCCATACCAATACACATCAGTACACAAAAATATCAATTTTTGGCTCAATTATCAGAATTTTGTTGGTCTTTGGCAATTTTTCAAAGTGTTTATTTTACATACTAGAATTGTCAGGAGCCTTCACAGGAGAAGCTAATAACTAGCAGATCATTTTCCTGAGACGAGTCTGCTTTGGATTAAAATTAATTGCAGATTTGCTCCAATAGGCAAGGCCCAGAAGAAATTCATTTTAGGAATGATACTTGCTAGTAATATGCTTTTCCTATTATTATTTAATATATAACTATCACTATGTATTAGCATAGTCTTTTAAGCAGAGCTCTGTAGAACAACAAAGATGTGCTATTTTGTGATGATGCCATATAGACAAATAGATAAGAATTCTATAGAATTCCTGATTGGATTCAAATAACTTTAGGGGGAAAGTTTTAGAAATGCGATTAGTTGTTAGAACGATGTAATAAAGTTAGAATCAAGAACAAAGTTTGCCCACTCCTCAGAATAGTAAGTAAAGTCTACATAATAATAAATATAACGTGCTTTCATAATTACACTAAAAAGAGAAATAGACTTGGGACAGTTGTGCATTAAAGGAAAAACATTTAGATCTAAGGAAGAAGTCACAGGTATGCAATATGATCAGGCAAGGCCATGTACAGACTGTCAATTTGAACTTTTAATGATTATAGTATAATGAAACCCTGCCTTGAACTTCATATCAACATCTTTCTGTAACTCCTATTTGATATAACATTTTATCTCTGAGATAATTTTCTAGAGAACTTTTTTTGTCTCAAAAGGTATAAAAAGAGCAGACAAAAGAAATATAGTTTCTGGTTAAATCATTGGGATTGGGGAGCTTTACCCACCCATCCATCCAAATGTATATGTCTATATGTTTGTGCAGTCATGTAAGCATGCATGAATACTTGTGCAGTTTACTGCGATAGATGGTCAGGCCTGGCCAGAGTGTCGGTCTATGAATGTTTGAATGTATATGTGTCTGTACATATTTTCCTGTATACAGCATCTTAATTATTTTCCTTCCCATCCTCTCTGGTTCAAAAAGAGTTAGCCATTTTTAGAGAGGTTTATGCCTGATTTACCAGAGAAAGGAGCACCAGCAATAAATCTTTTCACTTATTCCTTGCTGTTTTATGATAAGGTGTTAAACAGTTTCTGGCCTCAGAGGAACTCAAGGAAGGCAGGTCAGCTACCACAGCAAAGGAACTTAAACTTAGAGCAGGTAAACATTTTATTATTATACAACAACCCTAAACATCTAGTAAAACCAAGCATTACTCCCACTGAAGCTCTTCACCCTTTGCTGCCTCAAGAAGAACTAAACAAGAAAGAAAAACCACCTGGGATGGCCCCTGGCACAGAGTAATCGTCGTAGGCATGAAGATCTTACCAGAGGGAGAGATAGACAGGAAATTATTGGTATCAATTCAGATTATATACTCCTTTTGAGAATAAGCTTCAATGTCAGCACAAAATAACATTCTTAATTTAAGGTACAGTGACTAGATTTAGTTAAGATAAACGATCAATATATATTGAGTAGTAGTTTATACATATACAAATGACTGCTATAAACATGATAATACTTAAATGAAATGTCAATTTTCCACTTTGAACTTAAAATTTGAAGATGATAACTTGATCTATGATTAGCTAAGGTTTATGTGAATAATTCTACTTACTTGAGAATGCTTGCTAAAATCTACATTATGAAGCTGTTTAAATAAAATAACTTTTATGCATAGTAAATTTAATAATGAAAATAAAAATATAGTATATTTTATAACATTTAGCTTAGTAATTAATACTCTTTTATCATGCTTTTAAAACTTATTTATTTTCTTTTCAGAGTACATATAAATAAGTTTCATTACATCACTATCATACATATTATGTAATTTATTTTATGTGCATGTATATAATGGAAATGACCATTGTTGTCTAGATGATTGCCAAGTTTATTCCCTGGCATGAACAACTGGATGGTCAGCAAAGACAGATTAAGCCTCATAGAACTCCAAATTAATAACCTTATACATTTGAATGGGAGAGGCTTGAGACTGGAAGCCAGTTAAACAGATGTTGAATTGGATATTTACTGGGGCTCTAGGATCCTTTCCACTCCTTTCCTGTATCGGTCCTGTTTCGGTGACCACTCATGGACATTCCTGCGTTTCTCCTGGCATGGTTTTCTGGGAGCAAGAAGACACTATCTTAGGGAGACTGCCTTAGGTTTCCCTCCCTGCTTATGTTCTTCTAACCCCACCTCGTGTGTGTATATGCGTGCGTGTGTGTGTGTGTGTGTGTGTGTGTGTGTGTGTACGTGTATGTGTGTGTTTGTGTGTATGTGCTGGTGGGTGGGAAGGTGTGAGTGGGTCAGTGTGTTGTGTGGGTGTTAATAGCTTTTATGTATAATATGGTAACTTGTATGTAGGTGCACATATGTGTGATTGTATGCTCATTTGTGTGCAAGTGTATATAGATACCACATATTAATGCTACTTGTTTTTGATGACTCTAAAATCTTTATTTACTAAAGCAGGGTTTGGCTTCTTTAGCTAGCCAGCTTCTCCCTGAGATGCCCACTCTCCATCTCTCCAGAGAATCGGTGAGCAGCCATACTCACTCACCATTGGGTACTAGAGATTTGAACTGAACTATCTCCCAGCCCTGATTATTTTGAAATGCTTTTAGGAAGTGATTTTTATTTAAATTCTTTCTTTCTCAGCAAGTCTTCTTCCAGAGGACCTGTGTTGGCATATAGAAGAGGTGCTGACTTTTAAATGGTGATATTGTGTCACTTTACAGAAAGTATTTATATATGAGTTTTCTGCTGAAGACATTTAAGCACATGTGTTACTTCCTCTCCTATTTGTATCTCTAGTGTGATGTAAACTGGTACAGTACTGTGTAATTCTTTCTGTATATAGGTTTTCAAAAAGTACAATCATTATATGGCCTAGCATTAACACTCCTGGACAAATACTCAAAGAGGAAACCCTAAGTCCTACTACTGACATACTTGCAATCCATGTTTATTGCTACAGTATTCACAGTAGCTAAGAAATGGGACCATTTCATTCCATTATGAGCTGAATAGATAAAATCATATATATGTATGCTGGAGTTTTAGTCAATTGAAAATATAGTGTAAATCATGGTATTTAGAGGAAAATGGATGGAAGTAGAGATTATTATGTTAGGCAAAGTAACTAGCACAGATTTGGAAAGAGGGAATTGGCATAAATTTTCTCTCAAATGTGGATTTGAGATTTTTTTTATATATTTGCATTCTTGTGAGTTGTTGGGTGGGGAAATTCATCAAACTATAAAATAAAGCATAAGAGAAAGGGAACTTTCAGGGGAAAAATAAAAGCATAATGGAATGCATATCACATAAAATCATAAAAGTGTTCACAGTAATTACAGTATTATTGCTGTGAGCAAACACCATTACCAAGGCAACTGGTAGAAAGATGGATAATTTTGTCTTATACTTCCATAAGAATAAGAGTTCATCATGATGAAGAACCTATGGCAGCAAGCAGTAGGCATGATACTCTGACCTCCCATCTCATTGGACAAGCTGTGAGCTGAGAGAATAAACTTGAAATGTTGAGTCTTATAACTTTTAAAATGTATCCCTAATGGGATACTTCCTTTAGCAATGCCATATCTCCTAAGACTCCCACAAACATCAACCAACAGGGAACCACATATACAAATGCCTGAGAACAGGGGAGACATCTCATTTAAACCACCACTGGATAACTAACTACTGAAGGAAGAAAGAAACCAGTAGGTGGAAGTTATGGGATCTTAGATGTGAGTATAGGAGGATGAACAATATAGAAGAGGGGAGGCTGGAGAGATGTCTTAGCAGTTAAAGGAACTTGCTGCTCTTTCAGAGGACCTGTGTTCAATTTTCAGACCCACATGCTAGCTAACAACTATGCGTAACTCCTTTCCCAGTGGGATCTAACACCCTCTTCTGAATTTTGCAAGTACCAGACATGTATGTGGTGTACAGACATATATGCAGACCAAATAACTATATACATATAAATAAGTAAATAAGCAAGGAAAGAGATGAATGAAAATGGCACAATGGATCTCTCTTTGTATGGTAACTTTTAAGCCTACTGAAGTATGTGTATCTATCAGCATCTGCATATTTGTATATTTCCAGTGATTTTCCCATTATTGATGTCTATTTTAGTCCTAGTATATTTTATAAAACAAACTATGTTTATTGTTTTGAATCTGTTAACACTTAATTTGCAAAATAAAATGTGGTATTCAATGAGGTGATTCAATGAGTTACCAAGAAGAATGAGTTTTCCTTATCTATTGATAAAATATTTTGTATGGATCTATTTTATATATTAGATCATATATATATTAGACCATTCTATATATGGTCTACTCTTGCTCTGATGTTTATTAGTTTTAATTTGGATGATGTGTTATTTTATTTGGATTGTCAAAAGGACCTATAATGCTGAAGAAAAGGAGCCTACGGACATGCCTTTGAGGGATTATCTAGATTAGGTCAGCCTCTGGTGTGTCTGTCAAGGATTGTTTTCTTTTCGCTTGGCTTAACTGAAGTAGGCAAACTTACCCTAAATGTGGAAGGCACATATTATGGCCCAAGTTCCTGGACTGAATTAAAAAGGGAGAGTCCCTGAATAGCAACATTAATCTCCCTCTGCTTTCTGATTGTAAATGCAGGATTACTAGCTGCCTAAAGTACCTGCTGCTGTGACTCTCTGATGTGATGGACCATACTCTGAAATAGTGAGTCATTTTTTTAACCTTTCATTTTTATGTTGCTTTTGCTAGTGTACTTTAGTAGAGAAATCAGACTAGTAAACAACACAGCTAAAGATAATAAATTTTCATTACCAATATTAAAATTGTTATCAAGATTACTGATTATTATTATACCAGGACCTATAGGGCTTTTTCTATTAGTGTTCATTATATAAATTTGGGAGCCTAAAGATTTGGCATATTTATACCTGTAATAGTTATATGTTCTTGATAGATTGGCAAAAATTACTTTAGATAAAACTTAGCTACTGTCTTTATCTATTCTCACTAATTTTGATATGAAGTCTATGTTACCATATATCACAATAGTTATATTGTCTTATTTTCCACATATACTCATTGGTTAGATTGTCTTCCATACATTTGCTCCTTGACAATAAGTGGTTGTTCCTCTCAGTCATGTTTCTTTTGAACACCAGGAGAGTTCTCCCTATCTTCAGCCCTATGAGCTAGTCTTCATTTCTTAATTTGTGAGTAAAGTCACTGATCTGCAAAGTAAACATTAGGAAATGTTTAAAAGTTCTTGTGATTTTATTGATTCTTTTTTAGGTATTTTTTTTAGATTATTGCTTGGTGTTTTTTTTTTTTTTTTTTTTTTTTTTTTTTTTTTTTTATCTTTTGCTGTATTGTGGGAAGATTTACTGTGTTGTATTTGATAAATTCTTGGTTCTCCGTTCACATAATCCTCCAATAAAACTTATTCTTCTTTTGCTTTTATGATTAAAACTGTCATTCTTTACATATTTGTCTTGACATGTTCTTATTACTTGATAAATAATAAAAGTTATCTCTGCTGTACAAGGCTATCATGATTGATAACACACTCACTATTAAAACTTTAAAAATGGCATTTTGTGCTTTTTTAACATGTTAGAATGCTGCAAGGGGTTCCAGTGAGTGATATGGTGGTACTGTGATGTTTCTGCCTTTTATGTCAGTATTTTGCCTTGTTGCACTAAAGCTATATTTATTTCTTGGTTTTATTTTTGAAATCTTGAGTAGGTTATGCAATGGAAAGTTTCTTCTATTGTCATATGTATTTGAATGTCTAAACATCTCTTGATATTTGTATTAAGTTGTTTGAGCCTGGCCAGGAATCATGGGTCCTTTCCAAAACTGATGAGTTGACTGGACACAGATTGTCTCAGTTACAGGCTTTTGTTTTAGTGACTCCCAATTATATTGTACCAATGTACACCTTGTTTACATGCATATCTAATATGATCCTTCTTTGGGGAAAGGAGTCAAGTGTTGACTGCTGTCCCTCACCAGGTAGGTTAGGGACAAATACCCAACTAGGCAACAATAAAGGTCCTAAGCTAACCTGTGCAAAGGGAGACTATATGGGAAATATCCCATTGGGACCCAGCTCTTCACCCCAGTCTAGAATAATCATTCCTCCCATGGTTCTGATTGACATCAGTCTGATCACTATTCCTAACAGGTTAGATGGTGGTCCCTAGTCCTTTGCTGGCTTCAAACTTAGGCTCAGCTATACAAGTGTAGACATGGAGAATAGGACATTTTCTTTTTTTCTATGGCTACCTTGAAGCCTGGGATGAAGAGTTTGGGCTCATACTTTTTACTCTTCTGCCAGAAAACCCTAATCACAGTGGTCTATATTTTCTTAGGTTGTATATACTTGGACACCTAGTACATACAGAAAAGATGTTAGGTAATCTGAGTTAGAAAGAATTTAGGTCCTAAGGGTCAGAGGTAGTTCTGAAGAGTTCTTGAAAAAAATAATGGGAGTCACATATTACTTTCTTTGTCTATAATTCCATTCATTTGAATATTTTTGCTTAAGCCATATTAAGAGAAAGGGAAATTGAGAACTGAACTTGGCCAAAGTGGGAGACTGTAGGTACCCACTTTGGCATAGAATGAAAATTTCTGAGACACTTGTGAATTAGGTCCACCTAGTAGAAATTGACAAGAGATGGATTGTTTTTTAATAAAAAGAAGGCCAAATTTCAACTTCATTAAAGAAGGAGAGTGGGGGAGAGCTTCATAGAAACTGGATGACTAATCCTAAATTTTCCATATGAAGAAGACTAGTTCCAGGGACAATGGTCTGATACCCCCATCATCAAAATGTGACATAGTAAGACCATTTTTTTGGGGGGAAAAGGGCAATATGGGATGGAGATGTAAAGGTGAATCTAGAGCTGTCTTTTGCAAACATGAGGGGTGGACTGTTTATTTTGGGATGGGGAGTATCCCACACTACTTTAGGCAGAAGGCATATTGTCTTATATATTCTTTAATGGAGTGGTGTGAACACTGGCCTCTCAGGTTGCAGTTCTTTACAGCTTAGGATGTCCATATTATTAGTAGGATCATCAGTACAACAGGCAATAACTGTATTTGCGCATGGCTTGGATACTATATCAAGCCAGACTACCTCTTCATTTTTTTTTGTTTAGCTACACAGATATCTATGTTAATAAAACCACACTATTTCTGGAAAAATGATTGAAGGCTATACCTGATTTCCTGGCTAAGATCGTACTCTTGGACTTTAAGAACTCTAACCAGATTGAATACGCTTGGTGAAATGGGAATCTTTCAAGGGCAGATCCATTTGCTGTGTCAGTCTGAGTTCTTCCTCTTGGGTTACAGTGGATAGAACTGAAGACATTTTTTTTTTATAGCAGAAGTGGAGAAAGTCTCTTGTGCCAGTGCCACACGGGTAGTGTCAGACCAAGATCAAACAGGAGGCAGCAAACCTGTTTGAAAAAAATGAAAAATTTTCAGATTAATTTGTTCAGTGGAGAAATATTAGGGGATGATTCCTTGTGGCCAGGGACACCCCAACACCACTCAAGTTTCCTTCTTCCTCATAGTCTAGAATTGCAATATTTTTGGAGACTCCATCATAAGCTGGCCACAATATTGGAATACTTCTACTAGTCTGGTAGGCATGCTTTCTGTAATCTCAATTTTATTATCAGCTACATAGGGGTTGGCATAAAGGGTGGATTTTTCACTGTGTCTGACTACCAGCATGAAGCCACATAACATAAGTTGGGGCTCTAGAACCATGAATCAGTGTGGTATGAGGTCCCTTGTGTCATAAGAATGTTTTCTAGCCACCCAGGTTAAAGGTTGAAGGTTTAAGTGTTTCTTATTTATAGTAGCATAGGTCTGATTTGCCCCAATGCATAAAGGGAAGAATTGAGGATGCCTGAAATAATGCTGCAAGGTATGAGGCAATATTATTCAAATACCATATATAATTCCACCTTGTGAATAAAAGAAATGTGTGTTCCATTTGGTCAAAGACATTGGTCACACTTACCCATGTACAGGTAGGAACCTTTAAAACTACATTGCTATTTTTTCTTTATTTTTCTCTTATACCGTGTGTTGACTGCAACCTCCTCTCCATCATTGTACCAGTTACTCCCTTAACTCTCCTCTCCTTCAGATCTACTGCCTTTCTGTTTCCCTGCAGAAATGAACAGGCTTCCTAGTGATAGCAACCGAGCATGGCATAACATGACACAGTAAGACTAACCATATACATTCCTATCAAGGAAGGATGAGGCAATCCAGTAGTAGGAATATGGTCCCACAAGCAGGAAAAATGTTAGAGACATCCCTACTCCCACTGTTAGGATCCAACAAAAACCCCAAACTAAACAACCATAGTGTGAATGCAAAGGACCTAGTGAAGACCCACACAGTGTCTCACTCCACACTATTTCTCTCCATCCCTACTTCCCCAACCTGTTCCTTCCTGTTCCCATTCAAAACTAGTCCTAGTCCTCCCACAAAATCTATTCTACTTCCTGTTCTTAGAGAGATTCATGTATCCCCTGTAGACCATTCTTCTTTATTTGACTTCATTAGGAATGGAGATTTTAGTATGATTGTCCTTTATTTAATACCTAACATCCACTTATAAGTGAATATATATCATGCTATTCTTTTGGGGCTGGTTTGCCACATGCTGATTTTTTTTAATATTCCCATATATTTGTCTGCAAATTTTATGATGTCATACTTTTTTATGGAACAGCATAAATACTTTTTTTTATTCGATATATTCTTTATTTACATTTCAAATGTTTTCCCCTTTTCTGGCTCCCCACTCACCGAAAGTCCCATAAACCCTCTTTCCTCCTCCTGTTCCCCCATCTACCCCTTCCCACTTCCCTGTTCTGATATTAACCTATACTGCTGCACTGAGTCTTTCCAGAACCAGGGTCCACTCCTCCGTTCTTCTTGGACAACATTTAGTATGTGGATTATGTGTTGGGTATTCCGATTTTCTAGGTTAATATCCACATATCAGTGAGTGCATACCATGATTAATCTTCCAGCTCCATCCATTGGTCTAAGAACTTCATGAATTCATTGTTTCTAATGGCTGAATAGTACTCCATTGTATAAATATACCACATTTTTTTTTATCCATTCCTCTGTTTAGGGACACCTGGATTCTTTCCAGCTTCTGGCTACTACAAATAGGGCTGCTATGAACATAGTGGAGCATGTGTCCTTATTGGATGCCAGGGAATCTTCTGGGTATATGACCAGGAGTGGTATAGCAGGGTCCTCTGGAAGTGTCATGCCCAGATTTCTGAGGAACCACCAGACTAATTTCCAAAGTGGTTGCACCATCTTGCAATCCCACCAGCAGTGGAGGAGTGTTCCTCTTTTTCCACATCCTCCCCAACACCTGCTGTCTCCTGATTTTTTGACCTTAGCCATTCTGACTGGTGTGAGGTGAAATTTCAGGGTTGTTTTGATTTGCATTTCCCTAATGATTAATGATGTTGAACATTTCTTAAGGTGCTTCTCAGCCCTCCAAAGTTCTTCATGTGAAAATTCTTTGTTTAGCTCTGTACCCTACTTTTTAATGGGGTTATTTGATTCTCTGGGTTCTACCTTCTTGAGATCTTTGTATATATTAGATATTAGCCCTCTGTCTGGTTTAGGGTTGGTGAAGATCCTTTCCCAATCTCTTGGTTGACATTTTGTTCTTTTGAGAGTGTCCTTTGTCTTACAAAAACTTTGTAGTTTTATGAGGTCCCATTTACCAATTCTTGATCTTAGAGCACAAGCTATTGGTGTTTTATCCAGGAACTTTTCCCCCCGTGCCCATGTCCTCCAGGGTCTTCCCCAGTTTCTTTTCGATTAGTTTCAGTGTGTCAGGTTTTATGTGGACGTCCTTGATCCATTTGGAGTTGAGCTTAGTACAAGGAGATAAGAATGGATCGGTTCACATTCTTCTACATGCTGACCTCCAGTTGAACCAGCCCCATTTGTTGAAAAGGCTATCTTTTTTCCACTGGATGTTTTCAGTTCCTTTGTCGAAGATCAAGTGGCCAGAGGTGTGTGGATTCATTTCAGGATCTTCAATTCTATTCCATTGGTCCACTTGCCTGTCACTGTGCCAATACCATGCAGTTTTTATCACTATTGCTCTGTAGTAATGTTTAAGGTCTAGGATACTGAATCCCCCTCTTTTACTCTGGAGAATAGTTTTAGCTATCCTGGGTTTTTTGTTATTCCAGATGAATTTGAGAATTGCTGTTTCTCAAGTGGATATTAACCTAGAAAACTGGAATACCCAACACATAATCCACACATCAAATGAGGTACAAGAAGAACGGAGGAGTGGCCCCTTGTTCTGGAAAGACTCAGTGAAGCAGTGTAGAACAAAATCAGAACAGGGAAGTGGGAAGGGTTGGGTGGGAAAACAGGGGGAGGGAAGCGGACTGATGGGACTTTCAGGGAGTGGGGGGTCCAGAAAAGGGGAAGTCATTTGAAATGTAAATAAATATATCAATAAATTTTAAAAAAAGGAGTTGGGATTTTGATGAGGAATGCATTGAAACTGGAGATTGCCTTTGGCAAGATGCCCATTTTAACTATATTATTCCTGCCAATCCACGAGCAGATGTCATACTTTTTAAGAGCAGCGTTGATATCCAATAAGGACATCCTCTGCTGCATATGCATCTGGAGCCATGGGTCCCTCCATGTGTATTCTTTGGTTGATGGTTTAGTTCCTGGAAGTTCTGGGGGTACTGGGTGGTTCATATTGTTCCTCCTATGGCACTGCAAACCCCTTCAACTCCTTCAGTCCTTTCTCTAGTTCCTCCATTGCGGACCCTGTCTTCAGTTCAGTAGTTGGGTGAGAGTGTCCCCCTCTGTATTTGTCATGCACTGACAGAGCTTCCCAGGTGACAGATATATCAGGCTCCTGTCAGCAAGCATTTGTTGCCATTCACAATAGTGTCTGGGTTTTGTAAATGTTTATGTGATGGATCCCTCTGTGGGGCAGTCTCTGAATGGTCATTCCCTCAGTCTCTGCTCCACACTTTTCCCCTTTTTCTCCTCCTGTGGATATTTTATTTTTTTACTTTTATTAGATATTTGCTTTATTTACATTTCAAATGTTAACCCCATTCCATGTTACCCCACCAACCCCCCATCCCATCCCTTATCCCCCTTGTCACCACCCCACAATGTCTTGACTAGTATTTTCCTATTCTGGGGAATCAAGCATTCACAATACCAAGACCAATGGACTCTCCTCTCGCTGAGTCTGAAATGGTCATCTTCTTTTCCATATGTAGCTGGAGCTGTGGGAGTCTCCATGTATACTCTTTTTTTTTTTTTTTTGCAAGCTGTCCCATTTTTTTAATTTTTTTTATTCGATATATTTTTTTAATTTTTTAATTTTCATTTCAAATGATTTCCCCTTTTCTGGCCCCTCACTCCCTGAAAGTCACATAAGCCCCCTTCCCTCCCCCTGTTCTCCCACCCACCCCTTCCCACTTCCCTGTTCTGGTTTTGCCTTATACTGCTGCACTGAGTCTTTCCATGTATACTCTTTGGTTGGTGGTTTAGTCCCTGGGAGCTCTGGGGTTACTGGTTGGTACATATTATTGTTCCTCCTGCAGTGCTGCAAATCTCTTCAGCTCCTTGCATCATCTCTCTAGCTGCTCCACTGGGGACCCTATTCTCATTCTATTGGTTGGTCATGAGCCAAGGGTGTTTTGATCCACTTTCCAATAAGCATCAAAGTATCCACACTTTAGTCTTCCTTCATCCTGTGGTCTGTGAGTTGTATCTTGGGTATTCTGAGCTTTTGGGCTAATATCCAATTATTAGTGAGTACATATCATGTGTGTTCTTTTGTGATTGGGTTACCTCCCTCAGGAAGATATTTTCTAGCTCCACCCATTTGCCTAAGAATTTCATGAATTCATTGTTTTCAATAGCTTAGTATTACTCCATTGTGTAAATGTACCACAATTTCTGTATCCATTTCTCTGTCGAGGGACATCTGGGATTTTTCCAACTTCTGGCTATTATAAATAAGGCTGCTATTAACCTAGCCGAGTATGTGTCCTTATTACATGTTAGAGCATCTTCTGGGTATATGCCCAGGAGTGATATAGCTGGGTCCTCAGGCATTTCTCTGTCCAGTTTTCTGAGGAACCTCCAACCTGATTTCCAGAGTAGTTTTAACATCTTGCAATCCCACCAGTAATGGAGAAGCGCTCCTCTTTCTCCACATCCTTTCTAGCATTTTGTGTCCCCTGAGATTTTCATCTTGGCCATTCTTACTGATGTGAGGTGGAATCTCAAGGTTGTTTTGATTTGCATTTCCCTGATGATTAAGGATTTTGAACATTTCTTTAGGTGTTTCTCAGCCATCTGGTATTCCTCAGTTGAGAATTCTTTATTTAGCTCTGTACACCATTTTTAATAGGGTTATTTGGTTCTCTGGAGTCTAACTTCTTGAGTTCTTTGTATATATTGGATATTAGCCCTCTATTGGATGTAAGATAGATAGGTAAAGATCTTTTCCCAATGTTTTTTGCTGTTTTGTCCTATTGACAGTGTCCTTTGCCTTACAGAAGCTTTGCAACTTTATGAGGTCCCATTTGTTAATTCTTGATCTTAGAGCATAGGCTATTGGTGTTCTATTCAGGAAATTTCCCCCTGTGGCCATGTCCTCCATATTCTTCCCCAATTTCTCTTCTATCAGATTCAGTGCCACTTCCTTATTGATTTCCATAATGGCTTTATGAGATTATAATCCCATCACCACTGGAGAAGTGTTCCCATCGATCAACATCCTTACCAACATGAACTGTCATTTGATCGATTGATCTTAGCTAGTCTGAAATGTGTAAGATCGAATCTTAAAGTGGTCTTGATTTGCATTACACTGAGGACTAACTATGTTGCACATTTCGTTAACGGTTTCTCAGACATCTGGGATTGTTCTAATGAGAATTCTTTGTTTAGATCCATACCCCATTTTTAATTGGATTCTTTCTAATTTCTTGAGTTCTCATATCTTTTGATTACTAAACTTCTGTTAAATGTGGTCTTGAAGAAAATCTTTTCTCATTCTGTAGGCTGTAGTTTTTGTCCTATTAACAATGCCTTTTGCCTTACAGAAGATTTTCAGTTTCATGAGGTTCCATTTATTGTCAATCTTAGTGCCTGTGACATAGGTATTATTTTCATTGTGTCCTGTGCCAATCCATTCAAGGTAATTTCCTACTCTCTCTCCTTGCAGGCTCAATATACTTAGTTTTATGTTGAGATCCTTGATCCACTTAAACTTCAGTTTTGTGCAGAGTAATAGATAAGGAAATGCTTGCATTGTTCTACATCAAGGCATCCAGTTCAAGCAACAGCAATTGTTATGAGTTCACTTTTCTCCATTGTATGTGTCAGGCATATATATATATATATATATATATATATATATATATATATATATATATATATATATATATATATTCAGGTGTCCATAGGTGTATGTATGAACTAACTTCTGAGTCTTTGATTATGTTAAATTGATCAACTTGTCTGTTTTTATGCCAACATCTTGCTGTTTTATCACCATACCTCTGCAATACAGCTTGAAATAAGGGATGTTTATGCCTTTGAATTTTTTTATTCAGCATTGCCCAAGATATTTTATATGCTTTATGGCTATTGTGAAGGGTATTGTTTCATTTTTGTCTTTCTCAGGCTATTTGTTGTTTGTAACTATGAGGATTACTTTTTTTTTTTATTTTGCTTGTTTCCCACCACATAAATGAAGCTGTTTATCAGGTTGCGATTTTGGGCTTGCTAATGTATACTGTCAGATTCTCCATGATCACTTATTTATGTAATTATATCACCTTTGATTGGTGATAATATTTTGACTTCTTCACCTCCTATTTGTATCCCCTTGATCTCCTTCAGTTTTCTTATTGCTCCAGACTAAACTTCAGTATTATATTGAATTGGCATGGAGAGGATGGGCAGCCTTGTCTTGTTCTTGATTTTAGTGAGATTGCTTTGAGTGTTTCTCCCTTTAATATGGTGTTCGCTATAGGCTTGCAGTCTGTTGCATTTATTGTTTTTAGCCATGTTCTTTGTATCCCTACTCTCTCTGATATGTTCATCATGATGTCATGTTGGATTTTGTCAAGACATTTCTCCATTTCTAATGAGATAAACATGTGCTTTTTTAACTTTTTTATTTATATGGTGAAACTCTTTGACTGATTTTGATATGTTTAACGAGGACTGTATCTCTGGGATAAGGCCAACTGAGATATGGTGGATGATCTTTATGATGTGTTCATGGATAACATTTGCAAGTATTTTATGAAGTATTTTCCTATGTTCATAATCTAAAGTTATCTATAATTCTCTTTCATTATTAACTTTTTGTGTGGTTGTGATATCAGGCTGATTGTGTCATCATAAAAAGGATTTGGCAATGTCTCTTCTGTTCTAAAATGTAGAATAATTTGAAGAGTACTGGTATTAACTCTTTTTTGAAAGTCTGGAATAATTCTGCAAGAAAATCATCTGACCCTGGATTTTTTGGTTGAAATTATTTAGGGGTTATAGGTCAATATAAATTGCTTAACTAATTTTGATTTAACTTATGTAAGTGGATGTGTACAGGTCTTCAAAATATGACCTTATGATTTTCTGGATTTCCTCAGTGTCTGTGGTTCTCTTGATTCCTGATTTTTTTTTTTTATTTGTATATGTTCTCTGTGTCCTTTTGTTTGGAAAAGAGTTTGTCTATCTTATTAATTTTCAGGATTTCAATTTGCATTCCAGGCTGAACTTGAACTCATGATCTTTTGGTCTCAGCAAGTGCTGGGATCGAAGGCATATGCCACCATGCCTGGCTACACAAGATATTATTAATTTTCAGAAAGGACCAGCTGTCCACTTCATTGATTCTTTTATTCCTCTTTTTTATGTCTAGGTTATTTATTTTAGCCTTCATTTTGATTGTTTTTTCCACCTACTACTCTTCTGTATTCTTTGTTTTGTTTTAGAGCTTTCAGGTATGTTGTTAAATTGCTAGGATGATATTTATCTATTGTTTTAAAATATTGGCATTAATTTCCATGTACTCAACTCTTTTTTTTATTTTTTTAAATATTTTTAATTTTTTATTCAATATATTTTTTATTTACATTTCAAATGATTTCCCCTTTTCTGGTCCCCCACTACCCAAAAGTCACATAATCCCCCTTCCCTCCCCAAGTTCTCCCACCCACCCCTTCCCACTTCCCTGTTCTGGCTTTGCCTTATACTGCTACACTGAGTCTTTCCAGAACCAGTGGCCACTCCTCCATTCTTCTTGTACCTCATTTGATGTGTGGATTATGTTTAGGGTATTCCAGTTTTCCAGGCTAATATCTACTTATTAGTGAGTGCATACCATGATTGATCTTTTGAGACTGGGTTACCTCACTTAGTATGATGTTCTCCAGCTCCATTCATTTGCCTAAGAATTTCATGAATTCATTGTTTCTAATGGCTGAATAGTACTCCAGTGTGTATATATACCACATTTTTCGCATCCATTCTTCTGTTGAGGGATACCTGGGTTCTGTCCAGCTTCTGGCTATTATAAATAGGGCTGCTATGAACATAGTAGAGCATGTATCCTTATTACATGGTGGGGAATCCTCTGGGTATATGCCCAGGAGTGGTATAGCAGGATCTTCCGGAAGTGAGGTACCCTGTTTTCTGAGGAACTGCCAGACTGATTTCCAGACTGGTTGTACCAATTTGCAATCCCACCAGCAGTGGAGGAGTGTTCCTCTTTTTCCACATCGTGACCAACACCTGCTGTCCCCTGAGTTTTTAATCTTAGCCATTCTGACTGGTGTAAGGTGAAATCTCAGGGTTGTTTTGATTTGCATTTCCCTGATGACTAATGAAGTTGAGCATTTTTTAAGATGTTTCTCCACCATCTGAAGTTCCTCTTGTGAGCATTCTTTGTTTAACTTTGTACCCCATGTTTTTAATAGGGTTATTTGTTTTTCTGGGGTCTAACTTCTTGAGTTCTTTGTATATATTGGATATTAGCCCTCTATCTGATGTAGGGTTGGTGAATATCTTTTCCAAATTTGTTGATTGCAATTTGTCTTTTTAATGGTGTCCTTTGCGTTACAGAAACTTTGTCATTTTATGAGATCCCATTTGTCAATTCTTGATCTTCGAGCATACGCTATTGGTGTTCTGTTCAGGAACTTTCAGGGGTTCTGTTCAGGTACCGATGTCCTCAAGGGTCTTCCCCACTATCTTTTCTATTAGCTTCAGAGTGTCTGGCTTTATGTGGAGGTCCTTGATCTGTTTGGAGATGAGCTTAGTACAAGGAGACAAGGATGGATCAATTCACATTCTTCTACATGCTGACCTCCAGTTGAACCAGCACCATTTGTTGAAAAGGCTACATTTTTTCCATTGAAGGTTTTCAGCCCCTTTGTTGAGGACCAAGTAGCCATAGGTGTGTGGGTTCATTTCTGGATCTTCAATCCTGTTGCACTGTTCCATCTGCTTTCCACAGTACCAATACCATGCAGTTTTTAACACTATTGCTCGGTAGTATTGCTTAAGGTCAGGGATACTGATTCCCCCAGAATTTCTTTTGTTGTTGAGAAGAGTTTTAGCTATCCTAGGTTTTTTGTTATTCCAGATGAATTTGAGAATTGCTCTTTCTAAATCTATGAAGAATTAAGTTGGGATTTTGATGGGTATGTCATTGAATCTGTATATTGCTTTAGGCAAAATGGCCATTTTAACTATATTAATCCTGCTGATCCATGAGCATGGGAGGTTTTTCCATTTTTTGAGGTCTTCTTCAATTTCCTTCTTCAGTGTCTTGAAGTTCATGTCATACAGATCTTTCACATGATTGGTAAGAGTCACCCCAAGGTACTTTATACTGTTTGTGGCTATTGTGAAGGGTGTCATTTCCCTACTTTCTTTCTCACCCTCCTTATTCTTTGAGTATAGGAAGTCTATTGATTTGCGTGAGTTGATTTTATAACCAGCCACTTTGCTGAAGTTGTTTATCAGCTGTAGGAATTCTCTAGTGGAATTTTTTGGGTCACTTAGGTAGACTATCATATCATCTGCAAATAATGATAGTTTGATTTCTTCCTTTCCAATTTGTATCCCTTTGACCCCCTTATGTTGTCTAATTGCCCAAGCTAATACCTCAAGTACAATATTGAAAAGATAAGGAGAAAGGGGGCAGCCCTGTCTAGTCCCTGATTTTAGTGGGATTGCTTCAAGTTTCTCTCCATTTAGTTTGATGCTGGCTACCGGTTTGTTGTATATTTCTTTTACTATGTTTAGGTATGGGCCTTGCATTCCTGTTCTTTCCCAGACTTTAAGCATGAAAGGATGCTGAATTTTTTCAAATGCTTTTTCAGCATCCAATGAAATGACCATATGGTTTTGTTATTTGAGTTTGTTTATGTAGTGGATTGCATTGATGGATTTCCATATATTGAACCAAACCTGCATCCCTGGAATAAATCCTACTTGATCATGGTGGATGTTCATTTTTATGTGTTCTTGGATTCGGTTGGCAAGAATTTTATTGAGTATTTTTGCATCGATGCTCATAAGGTCTGAAGTTTTCTTTCTCTGTTGGATCTTTGTGTGGTTTTGGTATCAGCTTAGGGTGGCTTCAAAGAAGGAATTGGGTAGAGTTCCTTCTGTTTCTATTTTGTGGAATAGTTTGAAGAGTATTGGTGTTAGGTCTTCTTTGAAGGTCTTATAGGATCCTGCACTGAAGCCATCTGGTCCTGTGGTTTTTTTGGTTTGAAGATTTTCTATGACCACTTATATTTCTTTAGGGGTTATAGGACTGTTTAGATGATCTATTTGGTCCTGATTTAATTTTGGTATTTGGTATCTGTCTAGGAAATTGTTCATTTCCTCCAGATTCTCCAGTTGTGTTGAGTATAGGATTTTGTAGTAGGATCAGTTAATTTTTTGAATTTCTTCAGTTTCTGTTGTTATATCCCCCTTTTCATTTCTAATTTTGTTAATTTGGATGCTTTCTCTCTGCCCTTTGGGCAGTCTGTCCAAGGGTTTATCTATCTTGGTTTTCTCAAAGAACCAGCTCCTGGATTTGTTGATTCTTTCTATGGTTCTTTTTGTTTCCACTTGATTGATTTCAGCCCTGAGTTTGATGATTTCCTGTCTTCTACTCCTCCTGGGTGAATTGGCTTCTTTTTGTTCCAGGGCTTTCAGGTGTTTCCTTAAGCTGCTAGTGTATGCATTCTCTATTTTCTTTTTGGAGGCACTCAGGGCTATGAGTTTTCCTCTTAGCACTGCTTTCATTGTGTCCCAAAGATTTGGGTATTTTGTGCCTTTATTTTCATTAAATTCTAAAAAGTCTCTGATTTCTTTCTTTATTTCTTCTTTGGGTAGAGTATTGATCAACCTCCATGTGTTTGTAGGCTTTCTGTTGTTTTTGTTGCCATTGAAGACCACTCTTACTCCATAGTGATCTGATACGAGGCATGGGATTAGTTCGATCTTTTTATATTTGTTGAGGTCTGTCTTGTGACCAATTATATGGTCGATTTTGGAGAAGGTATCATGAGGTGCTGAGAAAAGGGTATATTATTTTGCTTTAGGGTGAAATGTTCTATAAATATCAGTCAAGTCCAATTGGTCCAAAGCTTCAATTAGTTTTACTGTGCCCCTGTTTAGTTTCTGTTTTCCTGATCAGTCCATTGATGAGAGTGGAGTGTTGAAGTCCCCCACAATTATTGTGTTAGGCGCAATGTGTGCTTTGAGCTTTAGTAAAGTTTCTTTTACGAATGAGAGTGCCCTTGCATTTGGCACATAGATGTTCAAAATTGAAAGTTCTTGGTGGATTTTTCCTTTGACCAGCACGAAGTGTCCTTCTGTATCTCTTTTGATGACTTTAGATTGAAAGTCCGTTTTATCTGATATTAGAATTGCTACTCAGGCTCATTTCCTGAGACCATTGGCTTGTAAAATTGTCTTCCATCCTTTTACTCTAAGGTAGTTTTTGTCTTTAACATTGAGGCATGTTTCCTGTATGCAGCAAAATGTAGGGTCCTGTTTCCTTATCCAGTCTGTTAGTCTATGTCTTTTTATTCGGGAGTTGAGTCCATTGACGTTAATAGATATTAAGGAATAGTGATTATTACTTCCTGTCATTTTTTGATGTTATTTTTATATTTGATGGGTTATCTTCTTTTGGGTTTGATGAAAGAAGGTAACTATCTTGCTTTTTCCAGGGTGTCGTTTCCCTCCTTGTATTGGAGTTTTCCTCCTGTTATTTTTTGTAGAGCTGGGTTTATAGAAAGATGCTGTGTAAATTTGGTTTTGCCATGGAATATCTTGGTTTCTCCATCTATTGTGATTGAGAGTTTTGCTGGGTATAGTAGTCTTGGCTGAAGTTTGTGTTCTCTTAGAATCTGCATGAGATCTGCCCAGGATCTTCTAGCTTTCATGGTCTCTGGTGAGAAGTCTGGTGTGATTCTGATAGGTCTTCCTTTGTATGTTACTTGGCCTTTTTCTCTTACTGCCTTTAATATTCTTTCTTTGTTTAGTGCATTTGGGGTTTTGATTATTATGTGACGGGAGGTATTTCTGCTCAGGTCCAGTCTGTTTGGAGTTCTGTAGGCTTCTTGTGTATTCATGGGCATCTCTCTCTTTAAGTTGGGAAAGTTTTCTTCCATAATTTTGTTGAAGATATTTGCTGGCCCTTTCAGCTGTAAATCTTCACTCTCATCTATACCTATAATCCTTAGGTTTGGTCTTCTCATCATGTCCTGGATTTCCTGGATGTTCTGGGATATAAGCTTTTTGCATTTTGCATTTTCTTTGACTGTTGAGTCAATGGTTTCTATGGTATCTCCGGCATCTGAGATTCTTTCTTCCATCTCTTATATTCTGTTGTTGATACTTGCATCTATGGCCCCTGCTTTCTTCTCAAGGTTTTCTATCTCCAAAGTTGTCTCCCTTTGTGATTTTTTAGTTGTTTCTACTTCTGATTTTAGATCCTGGATGGTTTTGCTTAGCTCCTTCACTTGCTTGTCTGTGTTTTCCTGTAATTCTTTAAGAGATTTTTGTGTTTCCTCTTTCATGACTTCTGCTGTTTGACTCTCTTTCTCCTGCATTTCTTTAAGTTTTTTTGTGTTTCTTCTTTATTGGCTTCTATCTCTTGAGCCTTATTCTCCTGAATTTCTTTAAGTGATTTTTGTGTTTCCATTATACGGCTTTCTAGCTTATTTATGTTCCCCTGTGTTTCTTTAAGAGATTCATTTATGTCCTTTTTGTGTTCTTCTAGCAGCATCATGAACAGTGATTTCAAATCCAAATCTTGTTTTTCTGGTGTGTTTATGTAACCAGGACTTGCTGATATTGGAAGAGTTTCTTTCAGATGCTGCCATATTGCCTAGATTTCTGTTGGTAGTGTTCCTGTGTTTGCCCTTTGCCATCTTTTTTATTCCTGGCATTAGTTGGTCTTGTCTCTAGCTGGTATTTGTGCCTCTTGAGAGGCTGTAGGGCTATTTCTGCAACACTGGATGGCTAGGTTTCCCCTGTTACAGATTGCTGATGTGCTGTCTTCCTCTTGGGTACCCTTGGAGCCTTAGTGTGCCTTGCCCCAGATTGTCTGTCGAACCAGGTGGTGCCTGTTTGCTCCTTCAGTGAGTGCTGATCGTCTATGCTGCAGGACCTTTTCTGAGTGCTGGTCACTCTGCTGGGCAGCTGATCTCCCAACCGGGTTGGTGCACACAAAGTTAGCCTAGCTGCTGAGGCCCTGAGTCTAGGCAAAAGCCTGGCAGGATAAGGCCCCAGCAAAGTTCCCCTTGGGCTATGACGGTCAATTGGTTCTGTCAGGTGACCAGGATGGTGGAGTGTGCAAGCTCCCTGAAAGTGCCAGTAGAGTCTGCTCAGGTAACAACCTCATGGCCGGGTTGGCACACAGATGGCCGACTGAGCAGCCTAGGGCCTGGGATCAGTCCAAGGCCTGTCCATCTTAGATTCCCACTATGTTAGCCTCAGGCTATGACTCTTAGCTGACTTTGCCTGCTAGAACTCTCTGGCATCCCGTAGTCAAAATGGTGGCATGTGCGCTGGGCTGGGCAAACAACCTCCTGGCCGGGATTGCACACTGATGGCCCACCTGAACAGCCCTGGACCTGGGTGCAGGCCAACGCCAATTGGGCTTAGACCCCTGCTATGTTGGCCTTGGGTTATATTTGCATACCTCAGTCTGTCTGATTTCTCTGGTGTCCGAGATCCAAGATTGCAGAGAGACTCTCCTAACTGACTGGCGGGAGGCGGAGTTCTGTTGTGGCTTCTGTGGGGTGAAAGATGTTATAAATCTGCCAGAGCTTGCAGCCCGGCTGGCCAGCGAAGGTCAGTGGCAGTGGTCCCAAGGCCTGCCTGGACCCTGTCACCTTGGTTCCACTGCTGATAGCCCTTCTGCTGGACCAGCCGCTGCTGCTGCCCTGTACTGGACTCTTAACATTGTTTCATTGTGTTCCATAAGTTTAGGTATGTTGTGTATTTATTTTCATTGAATTCTAGAAAATACCTAATTACTTTATGTCTGCCTTGACCCAGCAGTCATTAAGTAGAGAGTTTTTCAGTTTCCATGAGTTTGTCAGCTCTTGTTGTTGCCCACAGTTACATAGAAAGGGTTACATGGAAGGTAATCTGGGGATTTGTGGGAAGGCAGCAAAAAGAGACAGAGACCAAGATAACACCTGCTATTCAAGGTCTCAAAGTTTAAGGAAGAACTCCCAATATATATAGGCAGGGGGAAAAGTCTGGAAGCTTCTCAGCAGAATCAGTTCAATTGCTCAACAGGTGGCTAGTGTTTCTCAGGAAACTGCAGGTCCTTGAAGAACAATAGGCTTCACCTTTGTCTGAGCACTCCACCCTAGGTGGAGGGGATTATGGCTGACACAGGAGTTCCCACTCAAAGACTGGGAGAGGAACTTCACATATGGTCAATATCAAGTTCCTGTCAGCATGACACCTCAATAATCCTCTCTCTACAGTTGTTGTTGTTTTTGCTGTTGTTGTTGTTGCTCTTTTTATTGTTGTTGTTTGTTGTTGTTGATGATAATGATGGTGATGATGATGATGATGATGATGATGATGATGATGATGATGAAATCCAATGTTAATCCGTAATGGTCTTATAGGATACTAAGGATTCTTTCAATTTTAAGTGTTGAGATGCTTTGTCAATTTAGAAAAAAGTTTCAGGAGGTGAGGAAGATGTATATTATTTTGTGTTTGGCTGAAATGTTCTTCAGATATCTGTTAGGTCCATTTGGTTTATAAGTCTGTTAGCTCCAGTATTTCTGTTTAATTCTTGGCTGTCCATTGATAATAGAGGAGTATTGAACACTCCCCAGATAAATAATGCTCTTTTACAAAAGTAAGCATCGTTGCATTTAGGGCATAGATATGTAGACTTGAAATGTTATCTTAGTAGATTTGTCCTTTATGAATATGAAGAATCTTTACCTGTATCTTATAATTAATTTTGGTTGAAGTCAATTTTCATAGATAATACAATGGCTACAACAGTTTACTTTTTAGGTTCATTTGCTTTGAAAATATTTTACAACCCCTTACTCTGAGGTAATACCTATATTTGATGTTGAGATCTGCTTTTGTATGCTGCAGAAGGATGGATTCAGTTTTTACTTCTACTCTGTTAGCCTGCATGCATATTTAATTATTTCATATATTACATTCTACAATTTAACTTAGCTGACAAGGCCTCCCTCCTCACTCTTCCACCAAATCCTACATATCCCTGAATGCATCCTGAGTATCATTATCTAATACCATCCCTATTAGTCCTCACCAAGAGTTCTTAGGCACAAGAGAGCCTAGCAGAAACTAGCCTGTGAGAGATGGGTGTCCAAACATAAGAATCATCTCTTTTGTAAAAAAAAAAAAAGAGAAGTCTGCCCAAATGGGGTAGTCTGTGCCGAGGGCAAAGAGAGCAAAGATATGTGGTAAGGATTTGGGGTCCTATATATTTCAGGAAATCCTGGACATAGAGTAAACTGGAGAGAGAAATTGCTGGAGCAATTTGAACAATAGGGCTCATGAACTGAAAGTGAAAAGAGTTGGGGCAGCCCAGATACTCTGGGACTGTGCCTTAAATGGTGTGGAATGAATCTTTAACAGATCAAAGGTGGATGGTTCTGGTTCTACATAGTAGAATCTGTACATTTTCTTTCATCTGACTTGTGAGAATGAGACTGACACTTTTAGAACCCTCAGCGAGTAACAGTTCAGATGTAATTTTATTTACGCTTGTCTCTTCTCTAGACAATGTTATTGTATCAAGTTTTAGAACTGTATTCCATAGTATATATATAACTCAGTATGGACATGGGTACATGTACTGAACAAGAAATGAGAGTATAGATCACAAATTTCTTTTTTTAGAGATGTGTTTGTCATAATTGAGGTTGAAAAGTGGGTTAGATTATAGAAATTCTTACCCAATTATGTAACATAAGATAAGAGATCTTTAGTTGGGTACAGCTCCCCTGTCACATCTGGAAGGTAGTATCTAGTAGCAGGCAACTAGTTCTCTGGCTCTTACAGTGCCTCTCCTACTATTTTGCCTTGGTCTATTGGAGGTATATCATTGGGTTTGGGTATGCCATAGTCAGTTGTCTTCTGAATTTTGACCAGTTGTATATTCCAGCAACAGTTATCATCTGCTGCCAATAGATACTTCTTTGATGAGGAATGAGAAACCATAGTTACAAACCATAACTTTGTCTATGGTTGTAAGATTATGTATTTAGACTGTTGTCTACTGGTTTAGGAAAGTAGCAGTATGTTCTCCTTTAACTCTTAGCTTAATTGTTTTATTTTCAGTATCAGGAATAAATCTCTATTCATGGAAGGGTCTTGAGTCCCAGGAGACAGATATTGATTACTTATAATATAAAAGTAGCACTATCACACCATCCTGGATATCTTGTAAAAGCTAGATTTATGGCTGAACAAATCTACAAATTGCTTTTCTTCCTTGTCAGCCTTCATAACACCTTTAGGTATCATAAGAGCTAGAATTCAGAGATGTGGATTCAGGTAATGACATTTATGAAATATAATATGAATAGAATGTATTGACATTTTGATCCTGAGCAAATTCTAAAACCTTAGGGTTTCAATTAAATTGCTTGTAAAGAACAGAAGGAAATAGTGCCTGCTTCCTAAATGTTATGTGAGGTTTTGCAGAAATTTAATAGTAAGTATAATAGAATGCTGTTTCTGCTAATTTGTCATTGCTGTGATTGTACTACCATAATACAAATTAATCCTTTAATCATAATTCCTAAACCTTTTCATACATTTGTTTGCTTTTCAGATTCCGCCCTCTGTATTCTCCCTGTACTTGTATACAGGGCACGTAAGGGTTAAAGGCAGAACTTTGTGAGTTCTGTGACATTCAGTATTTGTAGTTTTCTAAAAAATTGCATTTTGCTTCTTTTCCTTTCATGATAAAAGCAATGAGAATATAAAATATGCTATATATGCACTTACAGCTTCCATTTATATACCTGGTGTCATAGTTGGCTAAACAATGTGAAGCTCGTAGGAGATTTCTTTCAGAGTTACATAAACAAGAACATTAAGTGAAATTTAAAGTATGGTATTTTATAATTTTTAAAAAATTTACAATAATAGACTTAGTTTTGTTTCCTTCTATAACAGATGGGCTCAGGTCGCGAGCAAGGAATTGGAGCCCCCTGTCGAAAATGCAAAGAGAACTGTGAAGGGTTTGAGTTACACTTCTGGAGGAAAACATGTCGTAACTGCAAATGTGGGCAGGAAGAGCATGGCATACTCCTGAGCACTGACAAGGTCAGGAAAGTGCGGAAACTCTTTGAAGATGCCAAGTACACCAACCTGTTTTCCAAGCTGAAATCAGATGGAATTCCCACGCACAAACCCAATGTAATGGTATTAAGCAATCCAGTGCATGCCAAGGAGAATGATTCTGTTAACCCTGTTACCTATGAGTGGACTCCCTCTGTACAGAGCAAGGAACTGGTCAAGAAGTACATGCAGATGTTGCCTAAAGAGAAGCAGCCAGTGTCAGGTTCAGAGGGGGCACAATACCGGAAGAAACAGCTGGCAAAGCAGCTCCCTGCACATGACCAGGACCCTTCTAAGTGCCATGAGTTGTCTCCCCAAGAGGTAAAGGAGATGAGGCAGTTTGTGAAGAAATACAAGAGTGAGGCTCTGGGAGTAGGTAACGTGAAGCTTCCTTCTGAGGTGAACGCTCAAGGTGACAAGGTGCCCAACCCTGCTGGAGTCAGAAACACCACAGCAGCAGTGGATTTCAAGAACAAGTCTACAGAGACTAAGAAGACCCAATATTCCTGTTACAGCTGCAAACACTCCATGAAAGAAGGAGAGCCAGCTATCTATGCTGAAAGGGCTGGCTACAGTAAACTCTGGCACCCAGCTTGTTTTAACTGCAGCATCTGTGGTGAACTCCTGGTGGACATGATTTACTTCTGGAAGAATGGGAAGCTATACTGTGGCAGACATTACTGTGACAGTGAGAAACCACGCTGTGTTAGCTGTGATGAGCTGATATTCAGCAATGAATACACCCAAGCAGAAAACAAGAATTGGCATCTGAAACACTTCTGCTGCATTATCTGCAACAATGTCCTGGCAGGAAAAATATATGTGATGGTCAAATCCAAGCCAGTGTGCAAGCCCTGCTACATGAAGAACCATGCTGTGGTGTGTCAAGGATGCCACAATGCCATCGAACCAGAAGAGCAGAGAGTAACCTACAAAAAATTCAGCTGGCATGCATCCACAGAGTGCTTCCTATGCTCCTGTTGCAGCAAATGCCTTATTGGGCAAAAGTTCATGCCTGTAGAAGGGATGGTTTTCTGTTCCATGGAATGTAAGAACATGATGTCTTAGGGGAAGTGTACCAAGCAGTATGGAGCCATAGCTGTCGACTGCAGCCTGCATTTCATGATACATTTCAATTTGAGAGAAATAAAAGCAAAAAAGTCCACCTACATATCAAACCAGAAGGCTTCTATTCTTATTTTAACCTTAGGAATTTTGTTTGTCTTAAATTTAAATGACTGCTTTAATCACATGATTTAAAAAAAGATGTCCACTCAGCCTTCATTTCAAAGAATGTGTGTTCCAATGCCTTTGTATCCCTGATTGAGGCAGAGAGATCTCTCTCTCACTTCATCTCTATTTACATTACCTCTGTGTTCTCTTTTGTAGTCTAGTGACCTCTATCTCTGGAACTCGGTATTTTATACCCATGTGGTTTGCTCCTAGATATTTATGTTTTGTTCAGAACATAAAAATAGGCCATTCATTTAGAATTTTTGAAACCTAACAAATATATATAGGCTTTTGTTTTACAAGGGGATTATAACTTGTGTTATGTCACCTGTCTGCCATGCACTGACTCAATTTTTTAGCATAATTTTCAGTGTTACCATATGGATAGTCTGCTGTATTTGTCTTCTCAGTACCATCAGTCAATATTAATGTTCCTGTCCAGCAATACCTATGGAAGGTTCTGCCACAGGGCATGAAAAACAGCCCAGACACTTGCCACATGTTCATTTGGAACACTATCAAACACCTCATCCCTAGGTGATATATTGTCCATTACATGGACTGGATACTAATTGGCCACTCTGACTCTAGTTGCTTAAAATCCTTGATTCAACAACTGAAATAGGCCTTGAGCTGTAGGACTAGCAAACATAGTCGATAGGATCCAGACTGAACAATGATTCCTTTTTTTTGTGGTCACTCAACACCATATTAAACCTCAAAATTTTCAATTTGAGATCCCCACGACAGATTCACTAGCCTCCATTCAGAATTTCCTGGGGAATTTCATCTGCATTCATCCTCCATACCACACAGTTTACCTCTCTTTTTTCCTTACTGGGTAGTTGATGCACCATTAGTGAGATTAAAAATAACTCAGACAAAGAAGAGCCTAAATACAGTAAATTGGACCCTTAATAATGTGTTCCTCCATCTTGGCCATCCCAACCTTGAGTCCAAGACCCGGTCTTGCCAACCAAAGGATTTGGCACAGGGGCCCTGTTTTCAGCCTCTCATGGCAGTCATCTATTGGGTGCACCTGGCCTACACTGTGTTGCCTACTATCACACCATTTTGGGACAATTTATTTCTCATGGCAATCAAGGTTATAAAAATCCCCCAGATAATCCTTGACCAAGCCGCAGATGTTATAGTATTTCCAGTGGCCAAGTGCCTTATTGGCTGGACCCTAGGACACAATAAATATACCCAGGCTTTCAATGGCTTCTTGGAGAATAGACAAACATTACCCTAAGAGCAAGGTCCTATCTGAATTTCCAGTGATTCCTAACTTCCTGTAAAGAAAACTTGTATCTGAGGCCCTCACACAAGTTGCAGCATGGTTTACTGACTATTTTGTCATATTTAGAATATATTGATCTTCCTATATAATAGGGTATGTAATTTCATTACTACATAATTTATATTAGGATATATAATTCTATATACCAAATTCAGCTACATCTACAATACACTGGGGGCCCTAGGAGCATCAAAGCCCATTCCTTGCAGGGCTTCTTCCAACTGGGTGAACTCCAGGCCATATTGAAGCTGCTTGTTGCTACCTGCTCCACCTTATTCAATGACAGCCACTATGCTGTTCACAATGTAAGGTCCTTCCCTTTTCATGTAATTGGGAAACCATCAGATAGTCCAATCCATCGTATCTCATCTCAGCTTTACTACTTGCTTGAGAAAAGAGAGAAACTTTTATATGTTAAGCATATCTCATCTGCCAGAATCCATGTAGGAAAGGCTATGGCAAGTGAGTTTTCTAGAGATGCCATACCCTTTTACACAGTTGTGATTGGTGTGCTCTAAGATGCTGGGTCCTCAGAGACTTCACCCCATGAGTGCCAGTTGCAGCTGAGATGGCTTTCATGCCTCTTTCTGTGTGTGTGTGTGTGTGTGTGTGTGTGTGTGTGTGTGTGTGTGTGTGTTTGAGACAGGGTTTCTCTGTGTAGCCCTGACTGTCCTGGATCTCACTCTGTAGATCAGGCTGGCCACAGACTCAGAAATCTGCCTGCCTCTGCCTCCCACGTGCTGGGATTAAAGGCATGCGCCACTACCGCCCGGCCATTTCCTGCCTCTAATACAGAGCATGATGATCCTTGGGCATCAGCCCAGCATATTTGGTAGATCTCCTTCAGGATCAATATGAAGATATATTTTCATTTAGTAATTCTGTGTAGAAAAATGATGATTTCATAATAATGATATTATAGAATTTCATAATAATGATTTTATAGAATTCCTAAACTGATACAAGTAATCTCAAGACCCCTATAGAATAAAAGTTACAAATAGAGCTCTGTAAACCTTCATGTGTCATGGGCAATTGCAATCAGAAAAGAAAACAAAATGGGAACAAATTTACAGGTTTGGCTAAGAATGAGGCCACTATTTGGTAACTAAAGATCATAAACTGGTAACTGGCAACTTATTGTAGGTGCAAGGATGAAAATTAATGATATACTAGTATATCTATATAGGCCATCAAAATAATGAGACATAAAGCAGATGATTTGTCTTTTGAAAAAAATCTTGCTAATTAATGATATAAAAAATACTGTTTCAAAATTATAATGAACTTACTGAGTCTAGAAAACAGATAATGAATTTTTAGTCAGGTATTAGTCTTTTTTTAATCTTTATAGTTGTTTTATTTGTAATTTACAAAACTTGTAAGCAACCACACTGTCCTTGCTTTTTAACTTCCCAGCTCCTAGTACTACAAGAAATGAAATTCTGTTGCTTATAGACTTCCCAGATAGAAGGTATTTTGTTACAGTAGCTCAAGTGGACATTCCTACGGTACATGGTTACTTAGTTCTAAGCAGTCTCTGGGAGTGTGCTTTTACACATTTAATTTGAACTAAATAATTATTTCAAGCTTTTTTATTTCAATTTCATTTTTATTCTTTAAATATATATATAAATTCTTTATATATATATAATTGATATATTTTTATTTACATTTCAAATGATTTCCCCTTTTCTGGGTCCCAACTCCCCGCAAGTCCCATAAGCCCTCTTCCGTCCCCCTGTTCCCCCATCTACACCTTCCCACTTCCCTGTTCTGGAATTCCCCTATCCTCTTGCACTGAGTCTTTCCAGAACCAGGAGCCACTCCTCCATTCTTTTGGGACATCATTTAATATGTGGATTATGTCTTGGGTACACAAAGTTTCTAGGCTAATATCCACTTATCAGTGAGTGCATACCATGATTGATCTTTTGAGACTGGGTTACCTCACTAAGTATGATGTTCTCCAGCTCCATCCATTTGTCTAAGAATTTCATGAATTCATTGTTTCTAATGGCTGAATAGTACTCTATTGTGTAAATATACCACAGTTTTTGTATTCATTCCTCCATTGAAGGACACCTGGGTTCTTTCCAGCTTCTGGCTACTACAAATAGGGCTGCTATGAACATAGTGGAGCATGTGTCCTTATTGCATGCTGAAGAATCCTCTGGATATATGCCCAGGAGTGATCTAACAGGGTCCTCAGGAAGTGTCATGCCCAGTTTTCTGAAAAAAAGCCAGACTGATTTCCAAAGTGGTTGCACCATCTTGCAATCCCACCAGCAGTGGAGGAGTGGTCCTCTTTCTCCACATCCTCCCCAACACCTGCTATCTCCTGAGTTTTTTACCTTAGCCATTCTGACTGGTGTGAGGTGAAATCTCAGGGTTGTTTTGATTTGCATTTCCCTAATGATTAATGATGTTGAACATTTCTTAAGGTGTTTCTCAGTCCTCCGATGTTCTTCATATAAAATTCTTTGTTTAGCTCTGTACCCCACTTTTTAATAGGGCTATTTGGTTCTCTGGGTTCTACCTTCTTGAGTTCTTTGTATATATTAGATATTAGCCCTCTGTCGTATTTAGGGTTGGTGAAGATCCTTTCCCAATATGTTGGTTGACGTTTTGTCCTTTTGAGAGTGTCCTTTGCCTTACAGAAACTTTAGTTTTATGAGGTCCCATTTGTCAATTCTTGATCTTAGAGCGTAAGCTATGGGTGTTCTATTCAGGAACTTTTCCCCTGTGCCCATGTCCTCAAGGGTATTCCCCAGTTTCTTTTCTATTAGTTTCAGAGTGTCTGCTTTTATGTGGAGGTCCTTGATCCATTTGGAGTTGAGCTTAGTACAAGGAGATTAGAATGGATTTACTATATTTTTTCCACTGGATGCTTTCAGCCGCTTTGTCGAAGATCAAGTAACCATAGGTGTGTTGGTTCATTTCTGGGTCTTCAATCATATTCCATTGATCTGCTTGCCTGGCATTGTACCAATACCATGCAGGTTTTATCACTATTGCTCTGTAGTAAAGTTTAAAGTCTGGGATACTGAATCCCCCTGACGTTCTTTTACTGTTGAGAATAGTTTTAGCTATCCTGGGTTTTTTGTTGTCCCAGATGAATTTGAGAATTGCTCTTTCTAGCTCTATGAAGAACTGGGTTGGGATATTTATGGGGATAGCATTGAATCTGTAGATTGCCTTTGGCAAGATGGCCATTTTACCTATATTAATCCTGCCAATCCATGAGCATGGAAGATTTTTCCATTTTCTGATATCTTCTTCGATTTCCTTCTTCAGAGATCTGAAGTTCTTGTCATATAGGTCTTTCACTTGTTTGGTTAGAGTCACCCCAAGATACTTTATGCTGTTTGTAGCTATTGTGAAGGGTGTCATTTCCCTAATTTCTTTCTCAGTCTGCTTATCCTTTGAATATATAAAGGCTACTGATTTGCTTGCATTGATTTAATAGCCAGCCACTTGGCTGAAGTTGTTTATCAGCTGTAGGAGTTCTCTAGTAGAGTTTTTAGGGTCACTTACGTATACTATCATATCATCTGAAAATAGTGATAGTTTGACTTCTTCCTTTACAATTTGTAACCATTTGACTTCCTTATGTTATCTAGTTGCTCTAGCTAGGACTTCAAGAACTATATTGAAAAGATATGGAGAGAGGGGGCAGCCTTGTCTAGTCCCTGATTTTAGTGGGATTGCTTCAAGTTCATCTCCATTTAGTTTGACATTGGCTATGGGTTTGCTGTATATTGCTGTTACTCTGTTTAGGTATGGGCCTTGAATTCCTGTCCTTTCCAAGACTTTTAGCATGAAAGGATGCTGAATTTTGTCAAATGCTTTTTCAGCATATAATGAAATGATCATGTGGGTTTTTTTCCTTTGAGTTTGGTTATGTAGTGGATAGCATTTATGGATTTCCTTATACTGAACCATCCCTTCATCCCTGGGATGAAGCCTACTTGATCATGGTGGATGATGGTTTTGATGTGTTCTTGGATTCGGTGGGCAAGAATTTTATTGAGTATTTTTGCATCGATATTCATAAGGGAAATTGGCCTGAAATTCTCTCTTAGTTGGATCTTTGTGTGGTTTTGGTATCAGTGTAATAGTGGCTTCGAAGAAGGAGTTGGATAGTTTTCCTTCTGTTTCTATTTTGTGGAAAAGTGTGAAGAGTATTGGTGTTAAGTCTTCTTTGAAGGTCTGATAGAATTCTGCACTGATACCCTCTGGTCCTGTGCTTTTTTTGGTCGGAAGGCCATCTATGACCCCTTCTATTTCTTTAGAGGTTATGGGTCTGTTTAGATGGTCTATTTGATCCTGGTTTAATTTTGGTAATTGGTATCTGTCTAAGAAAATGTCCATTTCCTCCAGATTCTCCAGTTGTGTTGAGTACAGGTTTTTGTAGTAGGATCTGATGATTTTTTGAATTTCCTCGGTTTCTGTTGTAAAATCCCCGTTTTCATTTCTCATTTTGTTAATTTGGGTACATTCTCTGTGCCCTTTGGTTAGTCTGGCTAAGGGTTTAGCTATCTTGTTGATTTTTTTCAAAGAAACAGCTTTTGGTTTTGTTGATTCTTTGTATGGTTCTCTTGGTTTCTACTTGATTGATTTCAGCCCTGAGTTTGATGATTTCCTGTCTTCTTCTCCTCCTGAGTGAATTAGCTTCTTTTTGTTCCAGCACTTTCAGTCGTTCCGTTAATCTTCTAGTGTATGCTCTCTCGAATTTCTTTTTGGAGGTGCTCAGAGCTATGAGTTTTCCTCTTAGCACTGCTTTCATTGTGTCCTATAGATTTGTGCATGTTGTGCCTTCATTTTCATTAAATTCTAAGAAATCTTTGATTTCTTTATTTCTTCCTTGACCAAGGTATCATTGAGTAGAGTATTGTTCAGTTTTCATGTATATGTGGACTTTCTGTTGTTTTTATTGTTATTAAAGACCACTTTAATAACATAGTGATCTGATAGGAGGCATGGGATTATTTTAATCTTCTTATATTTGTTGTGGTCTGTCTTGTGACCAACTATATGATCAATTTTGGAGAAGGTACCATGAGGTGCTAAGAAAAAGGTATATTCTTTTGCTTTGGGATGAAAAGTTTTATATATATATATATATATACATATATATATATATGTATACATATATATATATATGTATACATATATATATATATGTATATATATATATATGTTAGCTCCAACTGGTCCAAAGCTTCAATTAGTTTCACTGTCTCCCTGTGTAGTTTCTGTTTTCCTGTTCGGTCCCTTGGTGAGAGTGGAATGTTGAAGTCACCCACAATTATTGTGTTAGGTGCAATGTGTGCTTTGAGATTTAGTAAAGTTTCTTTTATGAATGAGGGCGTTCTTGTATTTGGGGCATAGATGTTCAGGATTGAGGGTTCTTCTTGTTGGATTTTTCCTTTGACCAGCACGAAGTGACCTTCCATGTCTCTTTGATGACATTATGTTGAAAGTCAATTTTATCTGATATTAGAATGGCAACTCCAACTTGTTTCCTGAGACCATTTGCTTGTAGAATTGTCTTCCAGCCTTTTACTCTAAGGTAGTTTTTGTCTTTGAGGTGTGTTTCCTGTATGCAGCAAAATGTAGGGTCCTGTTTATGTAACCACTCTGTTAGTCTATGTCTTTTTCTTGGGGAATTGAATCCATTGATGTTAAGAGATATTAAGGAGTAGTGGTTACTGCTTCCTATCATTTTTTATTTTAATTTTATATGTGTGTGGTTATCTTCTTTGGGTTTGATGAAAGAAGCTTAATATCTTGCTTTTTCCAGGGTATAGTTTCCCTCATTGTAATGGTGTTTTCCCCCTATTATCCTTTGTAGGGCTGGGTTTGTGGAAAGATATTGTGTAAATTTGGTTTTGTCATGGAATATCTTGGTTTCTCCATCTATAGTAATTGAGAGTTTCACTGGGTATAGTAGTCTCGGCTGGCATTTGTGTTCTCTTAGAGTCTGCATGAGCTCTGCCCAGGATCTTCTAGCTTTTATGGTCTCTGGTGAGAAATCTGGTGTAATTCTGATAGGTCTTCCTTTATATGTTTCTTGCCCTTTTTCTCTTACTGCCCTAAGTATTCTCTCTTTGTTTAGTACATTTGGGGTTTTGATTATTATGTGATGGGAAGTAGTTCTGTTCTGGTCCAGACTGTTTGGAGTTCTGTAGGCTTCTTGCATATTCATGGGCATCTCTCTCTTTAGGTTAGGGAAATTTTCTTCCATAATTTTGTTGAAGATATTTGCTGTCCCTTTAAGTTGTAAATCTTCACTCTCATCAATGCCTATAATCCTTAAATTTGGTTTTCTCATTGTGTCCTGGATTTCCTGGATGTTTTGGGTTACAAGCTTTTTGCATTTTATATTTTCTTTAACTGTTGAGTCCATGGTTTCTATGGTATCTTTGGCATCTGGGATTCTTTCTTCTATCGTAGAAGAAAACTTCCATAACCTAAAAAAGAGATGACCATAAATGTTCAAGAAGCCTACAGAACACCAAATAGATTGGGCTAAAAAGAAACATCCTCTACTCACATAATAATCAAAACACTAAATGCACAGGACAAAGAAAGAATACCAAAAGCTCTAAGGGAAAAAGACCAAGCAACATAAGAATGCAGACCTATCAGAATTATACCCAATTTCTCAAGAGAGACACTAAAAGCCAGAAAATCCTGTACAAATTTTATTCAGAACTTCTGAGAACACAAATGTCAGCCCAGGCTACTATATGCAGCAAAACTCTAAATAACCATAGATGGATAAACCAAGATATCCCATGACAAAAGCAAATTTTAAAATATCTTTCTATTAATCCAGCCCTACAGAGGATACTAGAATAAAATCTCCAACCCCAAAAGGTTAACTATTACCCAAGAAAATTAGAAGAATTAAATGTCTCACAACAAACTCAAAAGAAGAGAAACACACACACACACACACACACACACACACACACACACACAATTATCTCCAACAATGAAAATAACAGGAACTAAAGATCATCTGTCTTTAATATCAATTCCCCAATAAAAAACTAAGACTAACAGACTGGATACATAAACAGGCTACAGGATTTTGCTGCATACACGAAACACACATCAGTGACAAATACATCCATTACCTTAGACTGAATGTCTGGAAAAATGTCTTCCAAACAAATGATCCCAAGAAACAAGCTGCAATAGCCATTCTAATATCCAATAAAACGGTCTTTCAACCAAAAGTTATCAGAAGAGATGTGAAGGACACTTCATATTCATCAAAGGAAAAATCCACTGAGAAGAAGTCTCAATTCTAAACATCTATGCCCCAAATCCAGGGACACCCACATTTATAAAAGAAACTTTACTAAAGCTCAAAGCACACATTGAAATTCACACAATAGTGAATAGTGGGAGACTTCAACACCTCACTCTCAACAATGGACAAGTCATTAAAACAGAAACTAAACAGAGACAAAGAGAAACTAACAGAAATTATAACTAAATAGATGTAACAAATACCTAAAAAAATATTTCACCATAAAACAAGATACCATCTTCTAAGGATCTCATGGAACCTTCTTCAAAATTGACCATATAAGCAAATACAAAACAAGCCTCAACAAATACAAGAAGATTGGGATAATCCCATTTATTCACACATATCATCATGGTGTAAGGCTGGTCTTCAATAACAATAAAAACAACAGAAAGTTCACATACTCATAGAAACTGAGTAACTCTGTTGTCAATGATAACTTGGTCAGGAAAGAAATAAAACATTGGAAAACTTTATATAATTCAACGAGAATGAAAACACATCATACCCAAAGTTATGAGATAAAATGAAAACAATAAAGAAATTAGAAAGATCCCAAACCAGCAACTTAACAGCACACCTGAAATCTTTAGAAAAGAAAGAAGCAAACATACCCAAGAGGAGTAGATTGCTGGAAAAAGTCAAACTCAGGGCTGAAATCAGCCAAGTAGAAACAAAGAGAACTATACAAAGAACCAAAAAAACTAAGAGGTGGTTGTTTGAGAAAATCAACAGGATAGATAAATCCTTAGCCAAACTAACTAAAGGGCACAGAGAGAGTATCCAAATTGACAAAATCCAAAAGGAAAGTGAGATATAACAACAGAAACTGAGGAAATTCAAAGATTCATCAGATCCTACTACAAAAGCATATACTCAACAAAACTGGAAAATCTAGATGGCATAGATGATTTTCTAGATAGATAACACATACAAATGTTAAATCAAGAAGAGTCCCATATCCCCTCAGGAAATAGCTGAATTCATTAAAAATCCCCAACCAAAAAAAGAGGCCAGGGCAAAATGGATTTAGTGTAGAATTCTACCAGACCTTCAAAGAAGAGCTAGTACCAATATTCCTCAAATTATTCCACAAAATAGAAACAGGAGGAATACCACCTCACTATATGAAGCCACAATTACTCTGATATTTCAACCAAAGTTCCAGCAAAAACAAAGAGAACTTTAGGTCAATTCCACTAATGAATATCAACGCAAAAATAGTGAGTAAAATCACACAAACAAAATTTAAAAGCATGTCAAAGCTATCATTTACCAATATCAAGTAGGCTTTGCCCCAGGCATGCAGGAAAAATTCAATACATGAAAATCCATCAATATAATACACACTATCCAAAACCTCAAGGAAAAATTCACATGTTCATCACATTAGATGCTGAAATGCCTTTGAAATATACAATACTACTCCATGTTAAAAGTCTTGGAGAATTTTTAATCTTAGCCATTCTGACTGGTGTAAGGTGAAATCTCAGGGTTGTTTTGATTTGCATTTCCCTAATGACTAATGAAGTTGAGCATTTTTTAAGGTGTTTCTCTGCCATCCGAAGTTCTTCAGGTGAGAATTCTTTGTTTAACTCTGTACCCCATTTTTTAATAGGGTTGTTTGGTTTTCTGGAGTCTAACTTCTTGAGTTCTTTATATATATTGGATATTAGCCCTCTATCTGATGTAGGATTGGTGAAGATCTTTTCCCAATTTGTTGGTTGCCGATTTGTCCTTTTGATGGTGTCCTTTGCCTTACAGAAACTTTGTAATTTTATGAGGTCCCATTTGTCAATTTTTGATCTTAGAGCATACGCTATTGGTGTTCTGTTCAGAAACTTTCTCCCTGTACCGATGTCCTCAAGGGTCTTCCCCAGTTTCTTTTCTATTAGCTTTAGAGTGTCTGGCTTTATGTGGAGGTCCTTGATCCATTTGGATTTGAGCTTAGTACAAGGAGACAAGAATGGATCAATTCCCATTCTTCTGCATGCTGATCTCCAGTTGAACCAGCACCATTTGTTGAAAAGGCTATCTTTTTTCCATTGGATGTTTTCAGCCTCTTTGTCGAGGATCAAGTGGCCATAGGTGTGTGGGTTCATTTCTGGATCTTCAATCCTGTTCCATTCATCCTCCTGCCTGTCACTGTACCAATACCATGCGGTTTTTAACACTATTGCTCTGTAGTATTGCTTGAGGTCAGGGATACTGATTCCCCCAGATTTTCTTTTGTTGCTGAGAATAGTTTTAGCTATCCTGGGTTTTTTGTTGTTCCAGATGAATTTGATAATTGCTCTTTCTAACTCTGTGAAGAATTGAGTTGGGATTTTGATGGGTATTGCATTGAATCTGTATATTGCTTTTGGCAAAATGGCCATTTTAACTATATTAATCCTGCCGATCCATGAGCATGGGAGGTTTTTCCATTTTTTGAGGTCTTGCTCTATTTCCTTCTTCAGATTCTTGAAGTTCTTGTCATACAGATCTTTCACATGTTTGGTAAAAGTCACCCCAAGGTACTTTATACTGTTTGTGGCTATTGTGAAAGATCTGTGTGATAAGAACTTCAAATCCATGAAGAAATAAATTGAAGAAGACCTCAGAAGATGGGAAAGTTCTCCCATCATGAATTGGTAGGATTAATATAATGAAAATGACCATATTATCAAAAACACTCTACAGATTACACACAATCCCCATAAAAATTCCAACAGAATTCTTTACAGACAGAAAGTGCAATTCTCAACTTTATACGGAAAACCAAAAAATTCAGGATAGCTAAAATAATTCTCAACAATAAAAGAACTTCTCAGGGAATCACCATCCCTGACCACTAGCTGTACTACAAAGCAGTCATGAAGAAGACCACATGGTTTTCATATAGAGACAGACAGGTCAATCAATGGAATAGAATTGATGACTCAGAAATAAACCCACACACCCATGGACAAAGAAGCTAAAAATATACAATGGAAAAAAGAAAGAACTTTCATTAAATGGTGTTCATCTAAGTGGCAGTCTGCAAATAGAAGAATGAAAATAGATCCATATTTGTCATCCTGCACAAAGTTCAAGTGCAAGTGGCTCATGGACCTCAACGTAAAACCAGGTACACTGCACCTAATGGAAAAGAAAGTGGGAAAGAACCTTGAACTCATTGGCAAAGGGGGAAATTTCCTGAACAGAACACTAATGGTCCAGGCTGTAAGATAAACAATTGATAAATCGGATCTTATGAAACCTGAAAGCTTCTGTAATGCAAAGGCACTCTCAAAAACAAATCGGCAACCTTCAGATTGGGAAAGTTTTCACTAACCCTACATTCTCTAGAGAGCTAATATCCAAAATATATAAAGAACTCAAGAAGCTAAGCACTAAAAAAACAAATGACCCAATTTAAAAACCAGGTACAGAGCTAAATTCACAACACAAGACCTTGAATGGCCAAGAAGCACTTAAAGCAACATTCAAAGTCCTTAGTTGTCAGGGAAATGCAATCCAATTGACCTTGAGATTCCACCTTATAGCAATCAGAATGGCTAAGATAATAACTCAGGTGACAGCAGATGCTGGTGAAGTTGTGGAGAAAGAGAAACATTTTTCCATGCTGGTGGGATTGCAAACTGGTACAACCACTCTGGAAATCAAACTGGTGGTTCCTCAGAAAAATGAAAATAGTTATACCTGAAGACCCAGCTATAACACTCCTGGGCATATATCCAAAAGAGTCTACACCATACCACAGGGAAGGTACTCCACCATGTTCATAGAAGCCTTATTTTTAATAGCCAGAAGCTAGAAACAACCCAGATGTCCTTCAGCTGAAGAATGGACACTGATAATGTGGTTCATTTACACAATGCAATAGTATTCAGCTATTAAAAATGAGGACATCATGAATTTTGCAGGCAAATGGATGGAACTAGAAAACATCCTGAGTGAGGTAACCCAGACCCAAAAAGACATATATTGTATGCACTCACTGATAAGTGCACTGATAAGTGCACTGATAAGTGCATATTAGCCAAAAAGTACAGAATACCTAGAATAGAACCCACAGACCCTATGAAGTTTAACAAGCAGGAAGGTCCAATTGAGGATGCTTCAATCCCACTTAGAAGTGGGAACAAAATCATGAGAGGAGGCAGAGCAAGGAACCTCTGTGGGAGAGGTGAAAAAAGGAACGTTTGGGTTGGGGGAAGGGGAACTGGACAGAAGCCCAGAGGGCCAGGAGACAGAATCCAAATATTCAGTCCCTTGTGTTGGGAGGTGGGTTGACCCACTAGAAAGTCCCAGAGACCTGGAATGTGAGAGACTTAGGACTCACTGGTAGTGATCCTAGCCAAAATGGCCAACTGTGTGGAGGTGGACCCTGAAAGAGACCATCTCCAGTAGATAGACATGGCCTGATGTTGAGAGGCCTAGAGCCACCCAGCCATCTTCAAAATTTATAACCCAGAATTTTTCCTGCCTAATGTAAATGTGGGGACAAAAATGGAGTAGAGAAAGGCCATCTGGTGACTGGCCCAACTTGGGATCTATCTCATGCATGCACAACAAATCCTGACAACATTGGACAAAGTCTGGAATGTAAATAAATATATTTTTTTAAATCCAAGGTAACTACATTTCTTTTTCCCTGTTGCAATCCACAGGAGTTATTTGCCAGAAGATACCAACTTTTGGCCCCTGGATAGCATCAGACTTAAACTGATAAACACCATCAACTTTTAGCCTGAGAAAAGCAAGAAAGAATTAAATTGCCAAAAGTCAGCAGCTTTGGGCTTGCATCATCACTGCCACCTTACTGTCTTAACAATGTATACAAATGCTGAGCTAGACCTCAGCAGTGGTCTGTCTCATTAGGGCTTCCCTGGCATTCTCTCTGAGGGCCATTGATTGGCTGATGCTGCAGTCTTCATTCTCTCAGCTTCCTCACTTGTTCAGGCTAAGGTGCTTCTTGCTTGCTTTCACAATTATGCCCAATCATTCCTCATGCTCTTACACAGTCTTCACAGCCTCCTGCAAACACCCAGTCTGTTCCTTAGCACTTCTAACCTGGGGTTTGCTAAAATCCAGAGGAGTCAAGTCTTTTGAGAGAGCACATATTTTTCAGGAAGCAGACTTTTGAGAGGGCCTGTAATGTTTTTAAGGAAGCTAGTCTTGAGAGAAGGCTTGAGATTTTTTTTTTTTTGAAAATAGTTACTTGAGAGGATGTGCAATATTTGGAAAGAAAATAAATAGAACCCTACAGACAGTGAAAGGTGCTCTTGTACTGCCATATCTTGGAATGTTTTGCTGTTCTTTGCTGTTCTCCATGCAATTCTTTGCTGCATTTTGCTGTTCTTCACAGGTCTTCATTTCACAGAGAGAAATGCTCCAAAAAACTACTTGTGGTATTTTGGCTGATTCTGGCCATTTCACTGACTCATGGTGATTCAGATGGGCCTTGGAGTTTCTGCTGAATCATGCCACCCCTACTGATTTGTGTTTGGTATTTGCTATTGGACTCAACTGCTTTTACTCTAGTACTGATTAGGGTTTTGTGTTTGCTATTGGATTGGACTTGTATCCTGACAACAAAAACTGAAATTTCCCCACAAGATACTTCTATGCGGGTCCACTACCCCTTCTTCTATTATCTTTCTTTCTGACCTGCTGAGGCCACTCCTGACTGGCCCCCACCCCCTTTAAGACTTGTCTTCCTCCATTCCCCTCTGCTCCCCCTGCAACCTCATTGGCAGCACTGGTGCCTCTGCCAAGTTTGGCTCAAGATTTAATTTCTCAAGCAAGATCCCAACTTTTGACTGATACAGCTTCTTTACAAATGTTGTTACAGAAAAAGAGAGAACACCTTCAATTCATTAAAGGACTTAGGGCACTAGATTTAGAATTAACAACCTTGTCGGCTGAGGGACCATCTAAGGACCCTCCCAAGAGGGCTAATAAAACTACCAAGAAAAACAGCCAGTCCATGCCTTTCCTGTCACTGCTATAAGGCTAAAGGAGTCTGTGATAGTACTAGTAAAGATCAAAGATATTACAGCTCAGAGGCTGATGGGAGGGGGAGGAAGAAGAAGATACCCCTGAGAAGGCAGAGGCTTCAGGAGGGGATGGTGAAGAATCTGGGGGATCTGAAGCTGAGGAAGGGGCTCCCTGAACAGGAGCTAAACATAATTACTGATCAGAAATACCACAGACTGAGCTTTAAGTATGTAGAAGAATTAAAGGTGGCAGTTTCTAATTATGGGCCCAAGGCTCCTTTCACATTACCCCTTCTGGAAAGCATCAGTGACTGATGGCTTGTCCCCAGTGATTGGTACTCTTGGGCCAGAGCTGCGTTATCTGGTGGCGATTATGTTCTTTGGAAGACTGATTTTGTGGAAAACTGTAGAGAGATTGTGCTCCATAATAAGGAAAGCAAAACTTCTAGGACATGGACTAAGGAAAAACTTCTAGGGTGCAACCCTTATGACACCAATGAGGCACAAGCCTGCTTTCCTCTAGGGCTGTTAGCACAGATACAAAATGCTGGACTTAAAACACGGAAACGCCTTCCCCCTAAGGGCTCGGCCACCACCTCTTGCTAAAATTCCACAGGGTCCTGATGATTTTATCAACAGGCTTAAAGAAACTGCTGAACAGATCATAGGTAAAGATGAAACAGAAAGCACTTTCATAAAGCACCTGGCTTTCGAGACTGCTAACCCTGCCTGTAAAGCTGCTATAGGACCACACCACAGTGGAGCCGAGATTTCAGATTTCATCAAACATTTTGCTGGAATAGGCTCAGCACACAGTATAGGATTAGCCATTGGAGCTTCACTGAAGCAAAACATGACACAAGAAAGGCCCAAACTTTGTTTCAGTTGCAAACAACCTGGTCATTTTTCTAGGAATTGCCCCGAGACTGCAGCCTTTTGTCCACGCTGTAGACATGGCAAACATGGGATCTCTCAATGCCATTCTAGGGTAGATGCACAGGGCAATGTCCTTCCTCAGAGGTAGGGAAACGTCCAGCAGGGGCAACCCCTGGTCCCCACTTCACGAATGATCCCCAGAAGAATTGGGTTTGTTCCACAGACTCAGGCACCTATAGGTGTCCCATTTCTGCCTTCTGCCATGCAACCACAGGTAGTGCAAGACTAGACCTCAGCTGTACCATCTACATAATTTTGACTCTAGAAATGGGAGTTCAAGTATGCTCCACAGGAATCTTTGTTCCACTACCCACAAAAATGTGTGGATTAGTTTTGGGGCAAGGCAGCCTAACATTACAGGGACTTCACATTTTCCCCGGAATAATAGACAATAATTATACAGGTGAGATCAAAATTTTGGCTTCTTCCCCCTTGGGACCCCTGCCCATCCATAAAGGCCAAAAAGTTCAGCTCCTTATGCTTCCTTTTCTCCCCAGTGACAATGCATCTATTAGAACTTTAGAGGCACTGATTGCCCAGGTTCCTCAGATATTTACTGGGTCCAAACCATTACTAAAGAAAGACCCTCCTTAATAATTAAACTTGATGGCAAAGAATTTGAGGGTTGTTATTGACACAGGGGCTGATGCCACTGTTATCTCATTAGATAAATGGCCTTCCACCTGGCCATTAACCACATCACTGACTCATCTTTTTTTTTTTATTTTTGTTATGAAATTTTTCTTTATTGATATATTTTTTATTTACATTTCAAATGACTTCCCCTTTTCTGGGTCCCCACTACCTGCAAGTCCCATAAGCCCTCTTCCCTCCCCCTGTTCCTCCATCTACCCCTTCCCACTTCCCTGTTCTGGTATTCCCCTATACTGTTGCACTACTGATAAGTGGATATTAGCCTAGAAACTTTGAATACCCAAGACATAATCCACATATTAAATGAGGTCCAAAAAGAATGGAGGAGTGGCCCCTGGTTCTGGAAAGACTCCCTGACTCATCTTAAAGGCATAGGCCAAACTGCTAATCCTCAACAAAGTGCTAAGCTTTTTACTTGGACTGATAATGAGGGGAACAGCGGTTCAGTCAGACCCTATATTGTTCCAGGCCTCCCAAATAACCTTTGGGGCCGTGACTTGTTGTCTCAAATGGCTGTAATGATGTATAGCTCTAATGAAGTAGTGACTCAACAGATGTTGATACAGAGGTTCAGACCGGGACAAGGATAGGGAAAGTTCTCTCAGGGCATCACTGAGCCCATTCAAATTGTAAAAAATCCTGGCTGTGCAGGCTTAGGCATGAAAAATTTACCCTGATGGCCATTGACATCCCTGTACCCCATGTGGATAAAATAACTTGGGAAAAACGAAGCCCCCATGTGGGTTGCTCAGTGGCCGTTATCTTTTGAAAAAATGGCTGCCACTACTCAGTGCAGGAACAACTTGATGCGGGTCATATTGAGCCTACCACCTCACCTTGGAACACCCTTATCGTTGTGATTAAAAAGAAAGCAGGGAAGTGGAGACTCTTGCAGGATTGAGATAAATTAATAAAACTATGGTTGCTATGGGTGCCTTACAACCTGGCCTGCTCATCCCAGTAGCTATTCCTTCTTATTATTAAAAAATAATAATTGATCTTAAAGACTGTTTTTTCACCATCCCACTTCACCCAAGTGATCACCACCGTTTTGCATTTAGCCTTCCTGTAATTAATTTTAAAGGACCTATGCCCAGGTTCCAGTGGCGTGTTCTTCCACAGGGGATGGCTAACAGCCCCACCCTTTGCCAAAAATGTGTTGCTTTAGCTGTTGACCCTCTTCGTGAGGCTTGGCCTTCTATTTACATCATTTGTTACACAGATGATATTCTTTCTCTTTTTTTATAAATATATTTATTTTCTATATTCTTTGTTTACATTCCAAATGATTTCCCCTTTCCCAGATCCCCCCTCCCCATCTGTCCCATAAACCTTCTTCTCTCCATCCATTCTCCAATCACCTCCCTCCTTTTTCTCTGTCCTTATATTCCCCTCCAATGCTAGATCAATCCTTTCCAAGATCAGGACCCTCTCCATACTTCTTCATGGGAGTCATTTGTTATGCGATTTGTGCCTTTGGTATTCAGGGCTTCTGGGCTAATTAATATCCACTTATCAGAGATTGCATTCCATGTGTATTCTTTTGTGATTGGGTTACCTCACTTAGGATAATATTTTCCAGATCAAATCATTTGCCTAAAAATTTTGTGAATTCATTGTTTCTAATTGCTGAGTAGTATTCCATTGTGTAAATATACCACATTTTCTGCATCCATTCCTCCTTTGAGGGACATCTGGGTTCTTTCCAGCTTCTGGCTATTATAAATAAGGCTGCTATGAACATAATGGAGCATGTGTCTTTATTGCATGCCAGGGAACCCTTTGGGTATATGCCGAGGAGAGGTATAGCAGGATCCTCCGGAAGTGTCATGTCCAGTTTTCTGAGGAACTGCCAGACTGATTTCCAAAGTGGTTGTACCATATTACAGCCCCACCAGCAGTGGAGGAGTATTCCTCCTTCTCCACATCCTCACCAACACCTGCTGTCTCCTGAGTTTTTGACCTTAGCCATTCTGACTGGTGAAAGGTGAAATCTCAGGGTTGTTTTGATTTGCATTTCCCTGATGACGAATGAAGTTGAGCCTTTTTTAAAGATGTTTCTCCGCCATCCAAAGTTCTTCTTGTGAGCATTCTTTGTTTAACTTTGTTCCTCATTTTTTAATAGGGTTATTTGGTTTTCTGGGGTCTAACTTCTTGAATTCTTTGTATATATTGGATATCTGATGTAGGGTTGGTGAATATCCTTTCCCAATTTGATAGCTGCCGTTTTGTCCTTTTAACAGTGTCCTTTGCCTTACAGAAACTTTGTAATTTTATGAGATCCCATTTGTCAATTCTTGATCTTAGAGCATAAGCTATTGGTGATCTGTTCAGGAACTTTTCCCCTGTGCCCATGTCCTCAAGGGTCTTCCCCAGTTTCTTTTCTATTAGTTTCAGTGTGTCTGGTTTTACATGGAGGTCCTTGATCCACTTGGAGTGAAGTTTTGTACATGGAGATAAGAATGGATCAATTCGCATTCTTCTGCATGCTGACCTTCAATTGAATCAGCACCATTTGTTGATGATATTCTCTTAACTGGACGAAGTACATCAGATCTTTATTATGTTATAAAGATTTAGCAGGAAGACTTCAGTTTTGTGGCCTCCAGATAGGTCCTGATAAGGTTCAGTAGTGTGATCCTTATTTTTATTTGGGCTTTGAGTTAAGAACTTCCAGAATACTTCCTCAAAAAATTTACTCAAAGGTTGATCATTTAAAACATTAAATGATTTTCAAAGATTATTGGGAAATATTAATTGGATCTGTCCTTATTTGAGATTGACAAATAGAGATCTTAAGCCTTTATTTGATATCCTTAAGGGCGATACTGACCCAAATTCTCCTCAAACTTTAACACCTCTGGCCATGGAGGCCCTAGAACTAGTAAAATTCTGCTATTCAGCAACAAGGTGTTTCCTTTATTGATTATCAACAGCCCTTGTTGTTTATAATTTGTGCAACATCCTTTTCACCCACAGGGGTATTATGGCAGTCGCAGGGGCCTCTCCCGTGTGTTCATTTCCCTGTTTCACCTTCCCATGTTTTAACCCCCTTTCCTTGTTTGATTGTTTCCCTTATTTGATTGAATAGAGAACAGAGTTGCCAATACTTTGGCAAGGATCCTGATAAACTAATTGTTCCCTTTACAAAGGAACAAATAGATTGGTTGATGTAAACCACTGATGATTGGCCGATTGTTTGCACTTCTTTTACAGGGGAAATAAATAATCACTATCCTGCAAATAAACTGTTACAGTTTGCTAAAATTCACCCCTTTGTTTTTATTGTTAGAATGCATTCAAAACCCCTTCAGGGGTTTTTACTGATGGTTCCTCCACTGGCACAGCTGCCCTTGTTATAGATAACCAAACCTTTATCTTTAAAACACCATAAAATTCTGCCCAACTGGTTGAACTATTTGCCATTATACAAGTGTTTAAAAAATTACCTAATGATGCTTTTAATTTATATACTGATCTTGCTTATGTTGCTTTTTCGTTTCCTTTACTAGAAACTTTATTAAGCCGTCTACCAATGCCACCCCACTTTTCCAGGAATTACAAGATTTAAATATTACTAGGAGTCTCCCTTTTTTATTGGTCATCTTAGAGCTCATTCTGATCTCCCTGGACCTCTTGCCCAGGGCAAAGCTCAGGCAGATGCTGCCACTCAACTTACTTTTCCAGTCTTGATTGGATCCTTGGAGCATGCCCAAAGGGCTTATTTATTACATCATCTAAATGCTCAAACTCTTCGCCTACTTTTTAAAATCACTGGCGAACAGGCATGGCAAATTGTTAAAAGTTGCCCAGGCTATGTTACTTTTTTGCCTACACCCCATTCAATTTGTATCCCTTTGACCTACTTATGTTGTCTAATTGCTCTAGCTAGGGGACAGCCTTGTCTAGTCCCTGATTTTAGGGGGATTGCTTCAAGTTTCTCTCCATTTAGTTTGATGTTGGCTACCGGCTTGCTGTATATTGGTTTACTATGTACAGATATGGGTCTTGAATTCCTGTTCTTTACAAGACTTTTAGCAGGAAAGGATGCTGAATTTTTTCAAATGCTTTGTCAGCATCTAATGAAATGATCATGTGGTTTTTTTCTTTGAGTTTGTTTATGTAGTGGATGGCATTGATAGATTTCCGAATATTGAACCATCGCTGCATCCCTGGCATGAAGCCCACTTGATCATGTTGGATGATCATTTTGATGTCTTCTTGGATTCGGTTGGCAAGAATTTTATTTAGTATTTTTGCATCGATATTCATAAGGGAAATTGGCCTGAAGTTCTCTGTCTTTGTTGGATGTTTGTGTGGTTTTGGTATCAGTGTAATTGTGGCTTCATAGAACGGGTTGGGTAGTGTCCCTTCTCTTTCTATTTTGTGGAATAATTTGAAGAGTATTGGTGTTAAGTCTTCTTTGAAGGTCTTATAGAATTCTGCACTTAAACCATCTGGTCCTGTGCTTTTATTTGGTTGGAAGGCTTTCTATGACCCTCTTCTATTTCCTTAGGGGTTATGGGTATGTTTAGATGATTTATTTGATCCTGATTTAATTTTGGTATTTGGTATCTGTCTAAGAAATTGTCCATTTCCTCCAGATTCTCCAGTTGTGTCGAGTATAGGCTTTTGTAGTAGTATCTGTTAATTTTTTGAATGTCCTCAGTTTCTGTTGTTATATCTCCCTTTCCATTTCTAATTTTGTTAATTTGGATACTGTCTCTGTGCCCTTTAGTTATTCTGGCTAGGGGTTCATCTATCTTGTTGATTAATTTCAAAACACCAGCTCCTGGTTTTGTTGATTATTTGTATGGTTTTCTTTGTTTCCGCTTGATTGATTTCAGCCCCGAATTTGATAATTTAATGTCTTCTACTCCTCCTGGGTGAATTGGCTTCTTTCTGTTTGAGAACTTTTACATGTGCCATTAAGCTGCTAGTGTATTCTCTCTCCTGTTTCATTTTGGAGGCACTCAAAGCTATGTGTTTTCCTCTTAGCACTGCTTTCATTGTGCCCCATAGATTTGGGTATGTTGTGCCTTCATTTTCCTTAAATTCTAAAAAGTCTTTGATTTCTTTCTTTCTTTCTTCTTTGGCCAAGGTATCATTGAGTAGAGTATTGTTCAGCCTCCATGTGTATGTGGGCTTTCTGTTGTTTTTGTTGCTATTGAATACCACTCTTACTCCATAGTGATCTGATAGGAGGCATGGGATTAGTTCGATCTTCTTATATTTGGTGAGGTCTGTCTTGTATTTTGGAGAAGGTAACTTGGGGTGCTGAGAAAAAAGTATATTCTGTTTCTTTGGGATGAAAAGTTATATATATATATATATATATATATATATATATATATATATATATTAAATCCAATTGGTCCAATGCTTCAATAAGTTTTACTGTGTCCCTGTTTAGTTTTTGTTTTCCTGATTGGTTCATTGAGGAGAGTGGGGTGTTGAAGTCCCCCACAATTATTCTGTTATGTGCAATGTGTGCTTTGAACTTTAGTAAAGTTTCTTTTATGAATGAGCATGCCTTTGCATTTGGAGCATAGATGTTCAGGATTGAGAGTTCTTCTTGGTGGATTTTTCCTTTGACCAGCAAGAAGTGTCCCTCAGTGTCTCTTTTGATGACTTTAAGTTGAAAGTCAATTTTATCAGATATTAGAATGGCAACTCATGCTTGTTTCCTGGCACCATTTGCTTGTAGAATTGTCTTCCAGCCTTTTACTCTAAGGTAGTATAAGACCCCCAAAACTGAGGGTGCCCCAGCACCCCATACTTTGGAAGGCGACACCCAAATCACTCTCGAGAAATGGTCTTGATGCAATAGCATGAGGATTTCTTTATTCCAGCATTCTGGGTTCCACAGCCATACACTGCACAGGGGTAGAGGACTGAGGACCCCCTGCAACTGAAGTCAGGGGTATTCAAAGGGGAAAAATCACAAGACAAGGGTTGGAGGACACAATTCTCAAGGCAAGGGGTAGAGGACAAAACTTGCACAGAATGGGGAAGTACAGAATGAGGAAGTAAGGAAGGTTAGAGATTATCTGGAGCAAACATCCTTGGGGCATTGTATAGTTAAACATTGGAACTAGAACAGGGTGGGCTATCTTTCTCAAGCTGAAAGCAGAAAAACATGTTACTCTGTGCTGGGCTAGTTGTTTAGAGGCCTAAAAACATTGAGTTGGGTATCATCTTTATTAACAATGATAAAATAGTTTTTATCATTGACACTGAGGTGAGTTTCCTGTATGCAGCAAAATGTAGGATCCTGTTTATGTATCCAGTCTGTTAGTCTATGTCTTTTTATTGGGGAATTGAGTCCATTGATGTTAAGAGATAATAAGGAATAGTGATTATTTCTTCCTATCATTTTTAATGTTAATTTTATACTTGTGTGGTTATCTTCTTTTGGGTTTGATGAAAGAAGCTTAATATCCTGCTTTGTCCAGGGTATAGTTTCCCTCCTTGTATTGGTGTTTTCCTCCTATTATCCTTTGTAGTACTGGGTTTGTGAAAAGATACTGTGTAAATTTGGTTTTGTCATGGAATATCTTGGTTTCTCCATGTATAATGATTGAGAGTTTTGCTGGGTATAGTAGTCTTGTCTGGCATTTGTGTTCTCTTAGAGTATGCATGAGATCTGCCTAGGATCTTCTAGCTTTCATGGTCTCTGGTGAGAAGTCTGGTGTAATTCTGACAGGTCTTCATTTCTATGTTACTTTTCCTTTTTCTCTTACTGCCTTTAGTATTCTTTCTTTGTTTAGTACATTTGTAGTTTTGATTATTATGTGACAGGAAGTATTTCTGTTCTGGTCCAGTCTGTTTGGAGTTCTGTAGGCTTCTTGTATATTCATGGGCATCTCTCTCTTTAGGTTAGGGAAGTTTTCTTCCATAATTTTATTGAAGATATTTGCTGGCCCTTTAAGTTATAAATCTTCACTCTCATCTATGCCTATAATCCTTAGGTTTGGTTTTCTCATTGTGTCCTGGATTTCCTGGATGTTTGGGTTACAATCTTCTTGCATTTTGCATTTTCTTTGACTGTTGAGTCCATAGTTTCTATGGTATCTTCGGCATCTGAGATTCTTTCTTCTATCTATTATATTCTGTTGCTGATATTTGTATCTATGGCCCCTGATCTCTTCCCAAGGTTTTCTATCTCCAAAGTTGTCTCCTTTTGTGCTTTCTTAGTTGTTTCTATTTCTGTTTTTAGATCCTGTATGCTTTTGCTCAGTTCCTTCACTTGCTTGTTTGTGTTTTCCTGTAATTCTGTGTTTCCTCTTTCATGACTTCTGGCTGTTGACCAAAGTTCTCCTGTATTTAAGTGATTTTTGCATTTCCTCCTTATTGGCTTCTATCTTTTGACCCATATTCTTCTTAATTTCTTTAAGTGATTTTTGTGTTTACCTTGTAAGGGCTTCTAACGTTTGATTACTTTTCTCCTGAATTTAGTTGAGAGATTTATTTATGTCCTTCATGTGTTCCTCTAACAGCATCATGACCAGTGATTTTTAAATCCAACTCTTGTTTTTCTGGTGTTTTGGGGGTATCTAGGACTGGCTGTTGTTGGAGAATTGGGTTCAGATGCTACCATAATGCCTTAGTTTCTGTTAGTAACATTCCTATGTTTGCCTTTAGCCATCTAGTTCTCATTGGTGCTAGTTGGTCTTATTGTCACTGGCACATGCTTCAACCTCCTGTGGGCCTGTAAGGCTATTTCAGTGACACTGGATGATTGGGTTTCCCCTGGCACAGATTGCTGATGTGGTGCCTTCCTCTTTTGTGTGGTTGGAGCCCTGCTGAGTCTTGCTCAAAGCAAAGTTATACTTGGATTGTCTCAGTGAACCAGGTGCTCCCCGACTGCTCTGTCATGGAGTGAAGATGGTGGTGGGGAGTCACTCCCTCTGTTGATGCCCACGTAGGACACAGGCCCCACAACAGGCTGGCTGGCAGATGAACTGCCTATGTGCTCAGGTCCTGAGTGCAGGCAGACCCCTGGTGGTTTGTGCCCGCAGAGTTCTTAAACTTGGGATATGTCAGTACCTGGTGCTGCCTTTCTGCTCCTTCAGGCAGTGAAAATGGTGGTGGGGAATCTGAGGGGATATTCTTTTCAGCTTCCTGTATTACAAATAAAAGAGTCTCAAAGAGATTAATCAGTCTCTTGGGAAATATGTCCTTAGTGAGAGAGCCACAGCAGTATCAGGGGAGGTGGTGTCAGGTCTCTTTCTGCTTCTCTCCTTCCTCTCCTGCAGTCCTCTCTTCTTTTCTCTCTCTAGCTTTTGGTTTTGTTTTGTTTTTTAAATTACTGGCTTCTCACTTCCTCAATGTGGATGGATATGAAATCTTGTTATATTTTACTTTCTCTGTTTAATAAAAAACTTGTTCTCTAAATATAAATTGAGCATAACTATTATTATTTTGTAAATTATAAAGTATAAGATAGACCTAACACCTAGTCTGTCATCTCTGTTAATCAAACATTTTTACTATCTTAAAAAGACTGTCAGAATTAACACCTGACTTATGTTGTGGCTATAAATTTTATGTCATCTGAAAATCATGTATTTAAATCTATATCAGCTTTCTCAAAATTAAGTAGCTTGGGCTGCCTATGAGACTAATAGTCTTCAACCCCATCATAAATCCAAGAGTGAGCAATATTAACTAAAGATATATAGGAAACTTAACACAGCTTCTAAGACTTAGCCAAATGATAGAGACTGCTGAACACCTGGACAGTTTATACTTTAAAACATTGGACCATCAGTCTTTAGCCTTATGTCTCATGAACATCTGACAGATTTAAAGAAACAGGAATTAATAAGGATGATCCATTCTGCTTTGGCAGAAATCAAGCTGTACTAACCTGTAAAAGTGTCCTTTTTCTGGACAGATTTTGCCTGTAGATGAAGAGAGGCAATCTCTGCCTGGTGGCTGTTTCACCACAACAGAAGCAGCACTGTTGATTTTTTTCAGTTTCTTCTTTGAATCTAAGAAAGGGAAGCTGTTAGGAGCAGACTAGTCTCTACAAAAAGTGAAGTAAATAATATTAAATGTCACATTCTGTGGATTTCTGACATTTTTGAAAACCAACAATCTATGTAATGTGGACTGTTGTCCATTAACTATCTTCCACTGCTTCTGATTAAAATCTAGAAAACACCCAAACAATAAACTCAGAGCCTTATGTTTTTATTTTGGTCTAAACTCACAGGCTTAAACATCTCAGATTTGTATATTAACAGCAAAGAAGGACTGGGTCTAAATCCTATACTTTCAAATTTTTAGTATTTATATCAATGAAAACCTTGATTTTTGTATCAAAATAAATTCTGTACCAAATAAGAACTTCAGCCTTGCTTCCTGCTGCCATTTGCACCAGGGAGCCAGGAGACTCCACAGCCTTCTGTGCACAGCCTGCCAGGAGAGAGTGATTTCCCAGAAGCACTTCCAGCAGAGGTGAGATCTCCACCTTCTCTCTGGAGGGGAATAGCTAGGAGCATACTGGGCATAAGATCAGTGGAGCAGCTGGGACAGAAGCCTTCCTGCAGCCATTTGCACCAGGGAGCCAGGAGACTTCACAGCCTCTGGTGCACAGCCTGACAGGAGAGAATGATTTCCCAGCAGTGCTTTCACTTCTGAGCACAGAGGAGTAAAGACACAGGCTTACAGGCCCACAGGAGGAACAAACTCCAGCCAGAGACAACAATACCAACTAGCAGCAGAGATAACGAGATGGCGAAAGGCAAGCACAAGAAACCTACCAGAAATGGCAACATCGGAACCCAGTTGTCCCACCACAGCAAGGATACCCCAATACACCAAAAAAGCAAGAGTTAGATTTAAAATAGTATCTCATGATGCTGATAGAGGGCTTTAAGAAAAACTTGAATAACTCCTTTAATGAAATACAGGAGAAGATTGGTCTACAGGTAAAAGACCTTAAAGAGGAAACACAAAAAAACCATTAAAGAAATACAGGAGATCATGGGTCAACAGGCAGAAGCCCTTAAAGAAGAAACACAAAAATATCTTAAAGAATTACAAGAAAACACAAACAATCGAGTGAAGGAACTGAACAAAACCATCCAGGAACTAAAAGTGGAAGTAGAAACAAAAAAGACATCACAAAGTGAGATATCTCTGGAGATAGAAAACCTTGGAAAGAATTCAGGAGTCATATGACAGAATACAAGAGATATAAGAAAGAACCTCAGACGCTGAAGATACCATAGAAAACATTGACTCAACAATCAAAGAAAATGCAAAATGCATAAAGCTGGTAACCCAAAACATTCAGGAACTTCAGCATACAATAAGACCAAACCTAAGGATTATAGGTATTGATGAGAGCGAAGATTTCCAACTTCAAGGCCAGTAAATATCTTCAACTAAATTATAGAAGAAAACTTCCCTAACTTAGAGAAAGAGATGCCCATGAACGTACACGAAGCCTACAGAACTCCAAACAGACTGGACCAGAAAAGAAACTTCTCCCGGCACATAATAATCAAAACACAAAATTCACTAAACAAAGAAAAGAATATTAAAAGCAGTAAGGGGAAAAAGTCAAGTAAGTTATAAAGGCAGACCTATCAGAATCACACCAGACTTCTCACCAGAGAAGATGAAAGCTAGAAGATCCTGGGCAGACCTCATACAGACCCTAAGAGAGCACAAATGCCAGCTCAGGCTACTATACCCAGCAAAACTCTCAATCATCATAGATGGAGAAACCAAGATATTCCATGATAAAACACAATTTACACATTATCTGTCCACAAATCCAGCCCTACAAAGGATAATAGATGTAAAATGCTGACACAAGGAGGGAAACTACACCCTAGAAAAAGCAAGAAAGTAATCTTCTTCCAACAAACCCAAAAGAAGATACCCACACAAACATAAAAATAACATCAAATATAACAGGAAGCAACAATCACTATTCCTTAATATCTCTTAACAACAATGGACTCAACTCCCCAATAAAAAGACCTAGACTAACAGAAATATTTCTCATGTAAATCTTCAATTTTTTTCAGAAAATGTTAGTAATTTCCATTTTAATTAATTTAGTAATGTTTTTACGTCTCCCATTTTATCTGCATTATTTTTCATGATAATCTTCAATTTTAATATCTTTCTATATATTTCCTCTATTTTATCAGAAATGTTTTCAATGTAAATCTTGGATTTTATCACAAATGTTATATATATATTTTCTATATTCTCTGTTTACAATCCAAAAGCTTTCCCCTTTCCCAGTTCCCCCTCCCCGTATGTCCCGTAAGTCCTCTTCTCTCCATCCATTCTCCTATCTTTCCCCTCCCTTTTCTCTGTCCTGCTACTCTAGTTCCACCTTTAATTAATTTAGAAAGAGATTTTATATCTACCATTTTATATGTAAAATATTCCATGAAATAGTCAATTTTAACATGATTGTCTATATAGTTCTTGAATTTTACTAGAAATATTTTCCATGTAAATCTTCAATTTTATCTGAAAATGTTTATAATTCCACATTCAATCAACTTAGAATTATCTTTATGACTATCATTTAGTCTGTATCATTTCCAAGATAACATTTAATTTTAACATGTTTTCTATATATTTCTTCAATTTTATTAGAAATATTTTCCATGAAAATCTTCAAGTTTATTAGAAAATGTTTATAATTCCATTTTCAATCAAATTGGGAATACTTTTATGCCTACCATTATTATATCTATATAAAAATTTCCATGATAATCTTCAATTCTAACATGTTTTCCTACATTTTCTACAATTTTATCAGAAATATTCTCCACATAAATCTTTAATTCTATCATAAAATATTTCTATTTCATAATTCAATTAATTTAGCAATGTGACATGTATACCATTTTTACACTTTAATTTTCCATGAAAACTGTCAATTTTAACGTGTTTTTCAATGTATCTCTTCTATTTTATCTGAAATATTTCCCTGTAAATTTTAAATTTTACCATAAAATGCTTGTACTTCCCTTTTCAATAATAAATAAATAAATAAATAAATAAATAAATATGAAAAAGAACTTATGCCTTGAACTTAATAACAATTATAAAGATTTTTAACCAAATGAAATTATTTCTATATAATCAATTTTATTTTTCCTTGTTTTAAATCTGACAATTTCCAAATTCTCTAGAAAGACAACTTAAAAATAACAACCCTCTCCAGCCCCAAATCCCAGGGAATTGGGTTATAGACTTTTCGTAACTTCTTCAAGCTGAATATGGGCATTGGGATATGACGGGGATCAAATTTTCTGTAACATAAATCTCAAAACAAGATTTTAGTATCACAAAGGCAGATTTTACGTTTGATATTTTAGAATCTAGTCCTCTGGAGTTCTCCTGCCATCATTTTTTATCTAAATGGCTCTGGAAGATGTCCAGAGCCTAATTACCCTTTTTAAGAACATAAAGACAAAAACCCCTTATTTTTACCTCTCTCCCAGAGGAATAATGTAACTACAAAGCTCAACCTCACACCCATTATGATAATCTAAACAATCTAAAACAAACTCAGAATTTCTGCCCGGTGCTGCCTTGAGTGTCTTGTAAAGACATTTTTCCCACCAGGGATCATCAGTGTTCCAGTATTCTGTCTCTCCTTTGTTCCAACTTTGTGCACTTGAGTCATGTGACACGATTTTGGTGCTCTGTCTAACCTCCAAACAAGGCCATCAGTCTATTGTCAAAAAACAAACAAACAAAAAACAGAACAAGACAACCAACATGCACAGAAAGAACAAGTACCACATAGACTGCTTGACCCTACCATGGATGAGCGACTAGGTTTAGCAAAACTCAGAGAACAAAGACCAAAATATCAACAAGATCTGAAGTCAGACCTTCTCCAAATTCCAACAGAGTCTGAGGTGTCTTCCAGGACTCTTGTTGTCTCGATGTTGGCATGTCTGCCTGCTGCTTCTGGCAACTCCGAAGGACAACTCTCAATGTCACAAACCAAAGGAAACAAATCATTGGCTGCTCAGAAAAGAAGAAGCACATATACACAAAAGAGAAGGGAAAATCAGACAGATAAACCATGGTACCTTTTCTTCCCAGGACCTCTGATTCCCCCTTCCAGTGGTTCTCACAGGAGGTTTCTTCCTGGCCAATGCACCAAATGTAAGACTCATCCAGTCTTACCTTACCCAACCCCCTGAGTGGACCACATGGAGACAGAAAAAATGATGCAAAGCACATGAGAATTTTTTATTAATAAACTAGCATACTAGAGCCAATCTGCATATGAAAAGAGAGAAACCTATCTAATATGCTCAGCAGACCTCTTATTCAGTCCTCAGAGCAGACACCATCAGGTACAATGTGATTAGCAGAACAGTATTACATCTAAACAGATTGGTCAGTAGAGGATGAGGTAAGTGGCCAATTGTCACTCTGGTCAGTCCTTTAAACTGCATCCCCATCCCTAGGTTGGTCTCTCTCTTTCCCTTGTGGTTTGAGGAATACACCCCAGCCCCGACCCTTTTCAAGTTTCTGAGTTAACTCTTTCATCAACATGGGATATTTCAGATTTTAACTTCATGATGTAATTCCTGATTATTTTCAAAACTGATTGAACTAATTAAACTAAAAAAAAAAGAGAGAGAATATTCTTTACTCCACATAATTGGCAATAATTAGACTTAGAATAACTTTTATATCAGAAATTTGCTAATTTACAGTATAGAAAAACTGTATTTCATAGTTTAAATTCCAATTTTTTTTGGTTATTGATGAGCTATTAGTAATTTTGTTATTATCAGTATCACTCACTTTTCTCAGTCCTTTGCTACCTTTGAAATATTTATATTTTATTGCATTTCCTGTTTAATAATTCATATATTCTTTTGATAAATAGTCATGTTTCTACTCTGTAGAAACCAAGATGTGGTTTTTAGGAAGGCACATTAAGAAAGTACATACATTAAATTCTAGGAAAACTTAAGAATGTTGTAGTTCGGGGATTTAAAAGGTTTATGCAGGTAGAAGCATGGAACTGTGAACTAAATTGGGAGTTATTGAGAAATAATTTGAGGAAAGAATCATTTAATCCTGTATTTTTAAGCCTATAATCCCATAAACAAATTGAAACATAATTGGATGAAGAGTAAAATTCATGGAATATGAAATTAAAAGGATGTATAAGATAGTTAAAATACTAATAAGGGAGTAAAACTTATGAGGGATAAGAGGTAATAGAGTCTTAGATTAAGACATATGGATTATGAAAAATACTTTACTAAAATCACATCTTAGATGATTTCTAAACATAACTTGTCAAAGAGTTTAAACAGAATTACCCAGCATACATCAATAATTCCACTCCCCAAAGACATGGGTTACTTAATAAAACCCACAGTGGTAAGAATATGAAATCTCACCTTGAAGGACTGGCTTGGGCGGGCCCCAATGTTTGTTTCCAATATAACACAACTTTATCATTTTCTTTGGTTATCCACCTTGACTTTACTGGAAAACCCTAATAATGGCACCACTCCCTTTTGCTAAAGACACAGTAAACTCCATCTCAAAGTGACTAGAAAACTATCTCCATTCTGCCTAGCTTTTATACTGTCAGGGTGCTTGGGGAGATAAAAGTCAGCCATGATCTTACCCACTGTTGGAAACAGCTTGCTGTAACACGGACTTTACAGTCAAAATCTTCTCACTGTTGCTATGGTTGCACAACTTTTTCGAGGTAAAAACATACTTTCCTAGAGGTTTTGAGACCTGAATGACATGAGGAAGTTTTACGTTTGATACTGAAATTGTAGGTAAAGGATCATAGATGGGAGTTGCATTGGTCATGGGGATAGAACCTGCTATTAAAATTCTGCTCATGGTGATGTTGTAACATTTCCTTCTATGTTTATGTTTACCCACTTAGATTGCTAGGAACCTTAGTCCAAAAAGCTTCTTTTGAAGTGTACAACAATGATTGGAAAGACCAAAATCTTTCCAGTGTGTAGAGATTAAGTGACAGTGAAAGTGAAATCCCAAAGGAAACCACAATGCCACCTTTCACACCATCCAAATCTCAGGGATCAGCACCAAAGAGGATGAGGGAAGAACAATATAAGGGACACAAAATGAGCAATGCTGTGAAATGTTGACTTCTGGACAGGAATATGGGCACTTAGTTCATGAACTCACAGCAACTGTGATTATCTAGATATCCATATATAAGATAAGACAGCCAGAATTATGCAAATAACTAAGGTGATGTGTGCTCCATGCTCCACCTCTTAGGAGTATAAAGTGGGAGTTGGAAGCTGTTGGAGGGGTGTGAGCTAACTAATGAGCAGGTTTTCTGTGTCCTAGTGGATACACTCATATCAATGTTCACATGGGCAACACTTATTTAACTTAGTGAATCACCAAATGTAAAAGATGACATGAAATTGGGAAGCTGCACATTAAAGGGTAAATAGATGGTGTTTAACAAAAGTTAAAAGTATATAGCAGAAAGTTATGATTGTATTTCAGTGTATGGAGACATGCAATTTCATTTGGGGGCTAACAATTTTTGAGTGTTAAAACTCATAACCATCATGGCAGAGAGCATGGCACATTTAAACAACCACAGAAGTAATTCCTTGGTCTCTCTAGATTCCTGTTTAAAGTTTGACCTTTTAATCTCTTACTGTCAATGAGCCAATGCTATGTCACATCCTTTAATTTCTGAAGATGTACACTAAATACACTTCTTTTCTTTTCTTTCTTTTTCTTTAAAGCTCATTATTTTGTTGAAAACATGTGTTGTGTACCACTTTGGAAATTTGAGGATTTTTATTTTAGTTAAAAACTTTAACATATATGTAACTTTATTTTTTTTTCAAATCCTATTTTTAATGATGGTTCTTAAATGTTTTAAATTTCATTATAATCTATCACTCACCAGAGGTAGTGGAAAAGAAAGGATACTGGCAGGGGCAGGGGTTGGGGCAGGAGTGGATCTGTTTAGAAAGGTTCTTTGGAGCAACTCCTGTCTGTGTTGTTTGGAAATCTGCAGTTCACTTCACAGGTTAGCAGGCAGCAGCAGCAGCAGCAGCAGCAGCAGCTTGCAAACACATCACAGATATACCAGCAGTCCAGTTTCTTAGAGTTGGGTTAGCATCAGTGGTGGAATGATCTAGCAGAGGCCTCAGATTCACCTTGAGTCAGCAGGAGAGACAATCAGGAACACCAGGAGAAGTTCTCATCTGTGCCTCTCTCATGTTGCAGCAAAGAGACAACCCACAAGAATTGCATAGCTAGCTGTTTCAGCAACCCATGCTCTATCTCCATCACTTCATGGAGTCCTATTTATACCTTCAAAACATCACTTGTCCTCCATGTGCCTTGCCTCAGCATGGCTCTTACCTCAGCACATGCATCCAATCAGTCTGAGTCCTTGGAAGCAGCAACAAACTTCAGTACACCACCAGAAGTTTTTTGGTGCCTTTCTCTTCATGGAATCTTGAAAAAATGCAGCTCAACTATGCAATGTAAGGTGAGCTAATTCCTGCCATTCCTGCCATTAGGAAAGAGTCTTTTGTCACATGTCCTTTCATATGCTTGCTTTAGCATAACATCCTCTTTCCTTTGTCTGCTTCAAAGAAACATTCCTTCACGAGTCTGCCTTAGCCTTTCACACATGTGTCCACTTTTAGGAAACATTACTTGACATGTTTGCCACAGCAAAACATCGTCCAATTGACTTTCCAAAATGCCCTTGTTTCCACTTGTTTTCCTCCCATTCTCTGTAGAGCTGATTAATGGAAAGATATTGTTGAAATTTGGTTTTGTCATGGAATACCTTCGTTTGTACATCAGAGATTTGTTGGGTATAGTATCCTGGGCTGGCATTTGTATTCTCTTAGTGTCTGCATGTATTTTCTTAGACATCTGTCTAAGATCTTCTTCTGGCTTTTAGAGCCTGTGTTGAGAAGTCTGGTGTAATTCTGATAGGTCGAATTTTATGTGTCACTTGACTTTTTTCCTTTACCACTTTTAATACTCTTTCTTTGTTCTGTATAGTTAGTATTTTCATTATTATGTGACGGGGAAATTTCTATTCTGGTTGAATCTATTTGGTGTTCTTTAGGCTTCTTGTATGTTTATGACCATCTCTTTCTTTAAATTAGGGAAGTTTTCTTCTGTGATTTTGTTGAAGATGTTTACTGGTCCTTTGCATTAGCAATCTTCACTTTCTTCTATTTCTATTATTCTTATGTTTGGACTTTTCATTGTATCCTTAATTTCCTGGATATTTTGGGTTAGAGGATCATTTTCTCTTTTTATTGTTTATTTTCTTACTATTGTATTAATATCTTCTAAGATATCCTCTATGTCTGATTCTCTTTCATCTCTTATATTCTGCTAATGATGAGTGCATCTGTAACTCCTGATCTTCTTCCTAAGTTTCCATCTCCAGCGTTGCCTCACTTTGTGATTTATTTATTGAGTTTGTTTCCATTTTTAGGTACTGGATGATTTCATTCAATTCTTTTGCCTGTTTAATTGTATTTTCCTTTATTTCTTTAAGTGATTTATGTGTTTCCTCTTTAAGGGATTCCAGCTGTTTACCTGTGTTCTCCTGTATTTCTTTAAAGGAGTTATTTATATCCTCTTTAAAGGCTTTTATCATGTACATGAGATGGGATTTATGGTCAGAATCTTTCTCTTCAGTTGTGTTAAGGTATCCAGGGATTGATGTAGTCGAAGACATTGATTCTGGTGGTTCTAAATTAAATTAGGTTGTGTTGATTATGTTCTTTGGCTTCTCTTTAGCCTTTTTCTTGTCTCTGATGTTAACTGACCTGGGTATTCTGTATTGAAGCAGACCATCCTGGATGGAGGTGGAACTGTGTGCCCTGAGTTAGAGCAGGCCTCCTAGGAGGGAGACAGTGCTGTGTCTCTGGTTAGAGCAGGCCTCCTCTTTCCCTGTTTATAGTAGTCCTCCTGTGTTGCTGGTTTGAACAATTCTCCTGGGAGACTGGCAAGACTGTGGGTTAGGTGTTAGGCATCCAGACCTGCCTTGGTTCCTGTACAAATTGGAAGGGCAGTTGCCAATACTCATTTTTTAAGAAAATATTTTGTGTTAGTTTGATTTCTATTGTTGTGTTTAAATGCCATGACTAAAAGAAACTTGTAGAGGAATGAATTTTACCTTTAACTCTCAGGCCGTATTCTATCACTGAGAGAAATTGGGGCAGGAATTCATGGGATGTGTCTGGAGGCAGGATCTGAAACAAATGGCATGAAGAAACACTGCTTATGGGCTTTGATCTGCATGAATTGCTCATCCTGCTTTCTTATAGAACTCAACACCATGTGCCAGGGTTAGTTCCACCTACAGTTGGCTAGGCTCTCAAACCAATCAAGAAAATATGCTACAGACTTGCCTACAGGCAATCTAATGTAGAGTGGTGATATGAGTGACAGTAATCCCCTTAGACACATGGGGAATGACACTATTTGGAAGGATGTGTGGCCATTTTAGACTAGGTGTGGAATTATTTGAGAAAAGTGTGTCACTGTCTAAGTTCATACCACACTGAATGTGCCTGATCTCATCTGATCTTGGAAGCTAAGCGGGGTCAGGTCTGATTAGTACTTGGATGAGAGGAAGTGTGTCACTAGGATTGGGCTTTGATATTTTAGAAACTCAAGCCAACTCCAGTATCTCTTTCATCCTGCTGCTTGCATATCCAAATGTAGAACTCTCAGCTCTTTTTCTAGCACCATGTCAGACTGTGTGACATTATGCTTCATGCCATGACAATAGACTAAACCTCAGAACCTGTGAGCCAGCCACAATTAAATGTTTCGCCTTATAATATTTGCTTTGCTTATGGTGTCTATACAGAACAATAGAAACACTAAGATAAAAAGTATTTCCTCAACTGGAGTTTTTCTGTCCAGATAACTCTAATTTCATTCAAGAAGATGACAAAATAGCCAGGGCCTAATCTAATCCTCTGAATCTATAAATGTACCATTACTTGACATAGAGAAATTTAAATTGATGATATAAGAACATATCATTTCAAATTACTTTAAAATGAGAATGATCTTTGTGTACTTCCTCTTCTTAAGGGTTATTAAATGTTGGAGAGGCAGGCAAAATCATAATTTAAAATAACTTAATATATGAAAGACTCAATCTATTGTTGGTTTGAATAAGGTAAAAAGCCAGTGTGATCCAAAAAAAAAAATGAAGTCACCTTCTATCCTGGGTAAAATGAAGGGAATGTATTTTACCTTATATCCTCCTTAAAGGAATTCAAGATAGAAAAGTAAAATCAGGACATTCTATACTTCAGATTCTGATTAGAATCATGTTATTATGAAATTACTAGGATCCTAACAATTAGACAGTCATACATTTACAGAAGTAATTTCACCAAAAGCATCATCACTGAGAAAAGAAAGCTGATCTCTGCTAAAACCTTTTTATTTTAGTTATCTCTCAACACATGACTTGTAGAATGAAACAACTAGGGTTGGGTCAGTGTTGCTTTTGAGAGGATGAAATGTGGAGGAAGTTAGGTAGATTAAATCATCAAGTAAATCTTGACAGACCTTTTCCATTTTTCTAGTGCATGTAAAAAACATTTTAGTTTAATAAAATGTTATAAATGTATGAACAACATTACAAATTATTGTCAAATATAATACATATATTACAATGAAATTTAGTAGCCTCAATTTTAAACATCATGCTCTCAGGATTTTCAAAGAATATCTTATGATTCTCAAGAAAAGGTATGTTATGTTTTTGAGAGAAGAGGGTACAAGCTGAATAAATTGCTCTTAAAACAACATAACAAGATCTTTGCTCCTGTGACTGAGCAGTCAGGTTCAGACAGATACACAGAGATCACCTGAGTAGAAGATTGCTTGGGACACTGACCAGCAGGACTCCACCTGTACCCCTGAGCAGGGCAGTGCCACATCTGTCTGTGAACCTACCCTGCCATGGGATATCTTCCCAGTAGGGAGTCCAAGATTTTTGGGAGTCCCGCCTTTAGAGGTGAGGCCACTGCCATATTTGCTCCTGTGACTGAGCAGCCAGGTGCAGCCAGGTACACAGAGATCACCCGTGTAGAAGATCACATAGGACATTGCCTGCCAGGGCCCCACCTTCAGCCAGGAGCTAGGCAGCCCCACCACAGCCTTCTGTGCACCTAGTCTTCTAGGGAATATCTGCACTGCAGGGAGTCCCTCGATTAGAGGTGAGGCCACCATCTTCACTCCTGTGACTGAACAGTCAGTTATGGCCAGGAACACAGAGAATATCTGAGTGTAAGATCACTTGGTACTCAGTCTGCCAGGGCCACACCTGCACCCAGCAGCTGGGCAGCCCCACAGCAATCTGTGCCAGGGGAAACCCGGTCACCCAGGGGTGCTGAGATAGACTTGTAGGCTCACAGGAGGTACAAGTGCCAGCCACTGACAGAAGAGCCAACTAACACCAGAGATAACCAGATGGCAACAGACACAAGTGGGAATGTTACTATCAAAAATCAAGGCAATATGGCACCATCCAAACTCAATTATCCCCCAACAGCAAGTCCTGGATACCACAACACACCAGAAAAGCAAGATTTGGATTTCAAACCACAGCTAATGGTGCTAACAGAAGGCTTTAAGAAGGACATAAATAACTCCCATAAAGAAATACAGGAAGCATTTCTTTAATACAGTAAACAGGGAGAAGACCTTAAAGAACTAAAGGAAAAGACAACAAAACAGGTGAAGGAATTGAACAAAAACCTTCACAATCTAAAACTGGAGGTAGAAACAATAAAGAAATCACATAGGGAAACAACTATGGCCATAGAGAACCTAGGAGAGAAGTCAGGAGTCATGGATCCAAGTATCAACAACAGAATACAAGAGATAGAAGAGAGAATCTCAGATGCAGAAGATACCATAGAAAGCACTGATACTGTACAGAGCTATATTGGGGCAGTCATGACGTCGGAGTTTGACGTTGATCAAGGACAATCCCTGGCTTTGGGCAGGAATTTGCCTTTAGGGCATAATAGGGAAGTAGGTTAAAGCAGGAATTTTTATCCTAGGGTAGAGAAGCTCAGTGAAGGTTAAGTTCATTGTTCCTCCAGGTCTAGGAATTCCTGAATTAAGCAGGTGACCCACCCAGCTGCTGGAGCAGTCAAGACTCCAGCAAGCTCCAAGAGAAGCTAGACAACTTCCACCAGAACTCAGCCCTGAGTCTGGGGGGAAGGGTTTGCCCAAACTGTTAAAATGTCTGGCGCCATTAAAGTTTCCGGCTTTGATCAGTGAATATTGTCTTAGCCCTTCTTCTTTTCGCCCCTTCTCTATCTATCCCTCAGCTTCTATCCCTCAGCAACCCACTTCGTAATAGCTGCAGGCAGCTATGGAATCCAACAGATGCAACAGTCAAAGAAAATGCAAAATGCAAAAAGCTCCTGACCCAAAACATCCAGGATATTCATGACAAAATGAGAAGAGCAAACCTAAGGATTACAGGTATAGAAGAGAGTGAAGATTTCCAATTTAAAGGGCCAGTAAATGTCTTCAACAAAATTATAGAAGAAAACTTCCCTAACCTAAAGAAAGAGATGCCCATGAACATAAAAGATGCCTACAGAACTCCAAACAAATTTGACCAGAAAAGAAATTCGTCCTCTCACGTAATAATTAAAACATCAAATGTACTAAACAAAGAAATAATATTAAAAGCAATAAGGGAAAATGATCAAGTAACACATAAAGGCAGACCTATCAGAATTACACCAGACTTCTGACAAAGAAATTATGAAAGCCAGCAGAGCCTGGGGAGAGGTCATACAGACCCTAAGGGAACACAAATGCCAACCCAGACTGCTATATCCAGCAAATATCTCAATTACCATAGTTAGAGAAACCAAGGCATTCTATAACAAATACAAATTTACACAGTATCTTTCCAATATCCAGCCCTTCAAAGGATAATGGATGAAAAAACCAACAAAAGGATGGAAACTACACACTAGAAAAAACAAGAAATTAATCTGCTTTCAACAAACCCAAAAGAAGATAACCACACAAACATAAAAATTACATCAAAAGTAGCAGGAAGCAACAATTACTATTCCTTAATATCTCTTAACCTCAATACACTCAATTTCCCAATAAAAAGACATAGACTAACAGACTGGATACGTAAACAGGACCCAACATTTTGCTGCATTCAGGAAACCCATCTCAGTGTCAAAAATAAACACTACCTCAGATTAAAAGACTGGAAATCAGTTTTCAAAGCAAATGATCCCAGGAAACAAGCTGGAGTAGCCATTCTAATATCCAATAAAATGGACTGTCAACCAAAAGTAACCAAAAAAGATACAGAATGACACTTTGTACACATCAAAGGAAAAATCAACCAAGAAAAACTCTCAATTCTGAACATCTATGCTCCAAATACAAGGGCACCCTCATTCATAAAAGCAACTTTACTAAAGCTTAAACCACACATCGCACACCAGACAATAATTGTAGGTGACTTCAACACCCCATTCTCTTCAGAGAACAGATCAGGTAAACAAAAACTAAACAGAGACACAGAGAAACTAACAGAAGTTTAGAACAAAATGGATTTAATAGATATCTATAGAAATTTCATCTTCAGTCAAAAGAATGTACATTCTTCTCAGCACCTCATGGTACCATCTCCAAAATTGACCATATACTCAACAGATATAAGAAGATCAAAGTAATTTAATGCCTCCTATTAGATCACTATGGAGTAAGTGTAGTCTTCAATAGCAACAAAACAACAGAAAGCCCACATACACATGGAAGTTGAACAATGCTCTACTCAATGATACCTTGGTCAAGGAAGAAATAAGGAAATAAATCAAAGACTTTTTAGAATTTAATGAAAATGAAGTCACAACCTACCCAAATTTATGGGACACAATGAAAGCAGTGCTAAGAGGAAAACTCTTAACTCTGAGTGCCTCCAAAAGAATCTGGAGTAAGCATACACTAGCAGCTGAACACCACACCTGAAACCTTTAGAACAGAAGCTAATTCACCCAAGAGGAGTAGAAGGCAGGAAATCATCAAACTAAGTGCTGAAATCAGCCAAATAGAAGCAAAATGAACTATACAAAGAATCAGCAAAAGCAGAGGCTGTTTCTTTGAGAAAATCAACAAGATAGATAAACCTTTAGCTAGACTAAACAGAGGGCACACAGACAGTATTCAAATTAACAAAATCAGAAAAGAAAAGGGAGAAATAACAACAGAAACAGAGGAAAATCAAAAAATCATCAGATCCTACTCCAAAATCCTGTATTCAACACAACTGGAAAATCTGGATGAATTGGCCAATTTCCTAGACAGATACCAAACACCAAAGATAAATCAAGATTAGATAGACCATCTAAATGGTCCCATAACTCCTAAAGAAATAGAAGTGGTCATTGACAGTCTCCCAACCAAAAAAAGCACATGATGGTTTTAGTGGTTTTAGACCTTCAAAGAAGATCTAACACAAATACTCTTCAAATTTTCCACACAATAGAAACAGAAGGAACACTACCTAATTTGTTCTATGAAGCTATGATTTCACTGATACAAAAACCTCACAAAGACCCAACAAAGAAAGAGAACTTTAGACTAACTTCCCTTATGAATATCAATTCAAAGGTATTCAATAAATTCCATGCCAACAAAATCCAAGAACACATCAAAATGATCTCTCATCATAATCAAGTAAGCTTCATCCCAGGGATGCAGGGAATGTTCAATATACAGAAGATCCAGAAATGAACCCACACACCTATGGTCACTTGATCTTTAACAAAGGAGCTGAAAGCATCCAATGGAAAAAAGATAGCCTTTTCAACAAATGGTGCTGGTTCAACTGGAGGTCAGCATGCAGAAGAATGCAAATTGATCCATCCTTGTCTCCTTGTACTAAGCTCAAATCCAAATGGATCAAGGACCTCCACATAAAGCCAGACACTCTGAAGCTAATAGAAAAGAAACTGGGGAAGACCCTTGAGGACATCGGTACAGGGAGAAAATTTCTGAACAGAACACCAATAGCATATGCTCTAAGATCAAGAATTGACAAATGGGACCTCATAAAATTACAAAGTTTCTGTATGGCAAAGGACACCATCAAAAGGACAAATCGGCAACCAACAATTTGGGAAAAGATCTTCACCAATCCTACATCAGATAGAGGGCTAATATCCAATATATATAAAGAACTCAAGAAGTTAGACTCCAGAAAACCAAACAACCCTATTAAAAAATGGGGTACAGAGTTAAACAAAGAATTCTCACCTGAAGAACTTCGGATGGCGGAGAAGCATCTTAAAAAATGCTCAACTTCATTAGTCATTAGGGAAATGCAAATCAAAACAACCCTGAGATTTCATCTTACACCAGTCAGAATGGCTAAGATTAAAAATTCAGGAGACAGCAGGTGTTGGAGAGGGTGTGGAGAAAGAGGAACACTCCTCCACTGCTGGTGAGGTTGCAAATTGGTACAACCACTCTGGAAGTCAGTCTGGCGGTTCCCCCGAAAACTGGGCACCTCACTTCCAGAAGATCCTGCTATACCACTCCAGGGCATATACCCAGAGGATTCCCCACCATGTAATAAGGATACATGCTCTACTATGTTCATAGCAGCCCTATTTATAATTGCCAGATGCTGGAAAGAACCCAGGTATCCCTCAGCAGAAGAGTGGATGCAAAAAATGTGGTATATCTACACAATGGAGTACTATTCAGCCATTAGAAACAATGAATTCATGAAATTCTTAGGCAAATGGATGGAGCTAGAGAACATCATACTAAGTGAGGTAACCCAGTCTCAAAAGATGAATCATGGTATGCACTCACTAATAAGTGGATATTAACCTAGAAAACTGGATTACCCAAAACATAATCCACACATCAAATGAGGTACAAGAAGAAAGGAGGAGTGGCCCCTTGTTCTGGAAAGACTCAGTGAAGCAGTATAGGGCAAAACCAGAACAGGGAAGTGGGAAGGGGTGGGCAGGAGGACAGAGGGAGAGAAGGGGCTTATGGGACTTTTGGGGAGTGAGGGTCTAGAAAAGGGGAAATCATTTGAAATGTAAATAAAAAATATATCGAATAAAAAATTAAAAAAAAAAAAGAAACAGAGACAGGATGGTGACTTCTATGGCAGTCTGGGATATATAGTAAGACTCTGTAAAACAGAGGGAGTGATTAAGTGATAACTCAACTGAAAAGAATTTGTAACAAAATTTTGAGGACCAGAGTTCAGATAACCAATGCACATAGCAAAGCTGAGTATGCCTAACAACTCAGTTGTAATCCTAATGTACAGAAGGTAAAAACAGGCGATCCAGAATCTCACATTCTAATTTACTAATTCTTCTCAAGCTCAAAATCACAAGATGAACCTTGAAAATTAAAGTATACCAGGAGCTTCATCCCTGCAGATTTTCGTCAGTTCTAAAGTTATTATCTATTGCTATGCTGAATCAGCTCTCTTGAGAAAAATGTCTTCCTGTGATATGCCAGTAGGTTTAAAAGGAGAATGCATTTGCCAAAATTGTGGCTTAATTCAGGACCATTTTCATTTGTTGTATTTGATCATGAATCCATGTAATCAAAGGGTTCTTTACCTGGTGTACCAGTTCAGTATAATTTTTTCATCCTTCATTGCATTGGTCTTGTGCCTACTCTATCAATGATATGTACTTGCAATAGTCGTACACATAAGCATAGATAGAAATTTTAAGTGTGAAGGTTTTTTTTTTTTACTGTGTAAACTATATTTCACCAATGATGTGAGGAAATCTTCAATATCAATGGCTGAAAATATCAATGACTGTCATTTTATCTATCATGTTTCTCATAGATTCATATTGAAATACCAGAGATAAAAATAATTGACTCGGAAAAAAAAAAAAAAAAAAGAAATCCATCAACGTAATCCACTACATAAAAAACTCAAAGGAAAAAATACATGGTCATTTCATTAGATGCTGAAAAATCATTTGACAAAATTCAGCATCCTTTCATGTTAACGGTCTTGGAAAGAACAGGAATTCAGGGCCATACCTAAACATAGTAAAAGCAATACACAGCAAACCAGTAGCCAACATCAAACTAAATGGACAGGAACTTGAAGCAATCCCACTAAAATCAGGGACTAGACAAGGCTGCCCTCTCTCTCTCTATTTATTCAGCATAGTACTTGAAGTTCTAGCTAGAGCAAATAGACAACCAAAGGAGGTCAAAAGGATACAAATTGGAAAAGAAGAAGTCAAATTATCATTATTTGCAGATGATATCATAGTATTCTTAAGCGACCCAAAAAACTCCACCAGAGAATTTCTACTACTGATAAACAACTTCAGCAAAGTGGACTGATATAAAATTGAATCAATCAAATCAATAGCCTTCCTATATTCAAAGCGTAAACAGGCTGAGAAATAAATTAGGGAAATGATACCCTTCACAATAGCCACAAGCAATATAAAATATCTTGGTGTGACTCTAACCAAACAAGTTAAAGATCTGGATGACAAGAACTTCAAATCTCTGAAGAAAGAAATTGAAGAAGACCTCAGAAGATGGAAAACTCTTCCATATTCATGGATTGGCAGAGTTAATATAGTAAAAATGGCCATCATGTCAAAAGCAATATACAAATTCAATGCAATCCCTATCAAAATTGCTACTCAATTCTTCATAGAGTTTGAAAAAGCAACTCTCAAATTTGTCTGAAATAACAAAAACCCAGGATAGTGAAAACTATTCTCAAAAGTAAAACAACTTCTGGGGGGATTACTATCCCAGACCTCAAGCAGCAATACTACAAAGCAATAGTGATAAAAAAACAAACAAACAAACAAAAAAAAAAACTCCATGGTATTGGTACAGTGACAGACATGTAGATCAATGCAGTAGAATTGAAGACCCAGAATGAACCCACACACCTGTGGTCACTTGATCTTTGACAAGGGAGCTAAATGGGAAAAGATAGCTATTTCAACAAATTGTCCTGGGTCAACTCTAGGTTAGTTTGCAGAAAAATGCTAATTGATCCATTCTTATCTCCTTGCACTAAGCTCAAGTCCAAGTGGATCAAGGACCTCCACATAAAACCAGACACACTGAAACTAATAAAAGAGAAAAAGAGCCTTGAGCACATGGCCAAAGGGGAAAATTTCTTGAACAGAATACCAATAGCTCTTGCTCTAAGAACAAGAATTGACAAATGGGATCTCATAAAATTACAAAGTTTCTGTAAGGCAAAGGGCACTGCCAAAAGGACAAAATGGCAACCAACAAATTGGGAAAAGATCTTTACCAACCCTACATCTGACAGAGGGTTAATATCCAAGATATACAAAGAACTCAAGAAGGTAGACTCCAGAGAGCCAAATAACCCTATTAAAAAATGCGGAACAGAACTAAACAAAGAATTTTCACCTGAGGAATGTTAAATGGATGAGAAGCACCTAAAGAAATGTTTAACATCCTTAGTCATCAGGGAAATACAAATCAAAACAACCTTGAGATTTTACCTCCCACCAGTTAGAATGGCTAAGATCAAAAACTCAGGAGACAGCAGGTGCTGGCAAGGATGCTGAGAAAGAGGAACACTTTTCCACTGCTGGTGGGATTGCAAGCTAATTCAACCACTCTGGAAATTAATCTGGCGGTTCCTCAGAAAACTGAGCATGATACTACTGGAGAATGCTTTTTTACCACTCCTGGGCATATGCCCAGAGGATTCCTCAGCATGTAATAAGGACACATGCACCACTATGCTCATAGCAGCCCTATTTATAATTGCAAGAAGCTGGAAAGAACACAGATGTTCCTCAAAGGAGGAATGGATACAGAAAAGGTGGTATATTTACACTACGGAATACTACTCCGATATTAAAAACAATGAATTCATGAAATTCTTAGGCAAATGGTTGGAAGTGGAAAATATCATCCTAAGTTATATAACACAATCACAAAAGAACACACATGGTATGCATTCACTAATAATTGGATATTAGGCCAGAAGCTCGCAATACCCAATACACAATTCACTTATCAAATTGGAAAGGCTCGATGCAGCATTGTAGTGGAATACCAGGACAGGGAAGTGGTAGGGGGTTAATTGTAGAACAGGGAGAAGGAAAAGTTCTTATGGGACTTTTGGGGAGGGTGGAATCAGGAAAGGGGAAATAATTTGAAATGTAAATTAAAAATATATCTAATTAAAAATACAATGTATCTTTCTCTCATTCTCTTCCTTATCAACGGGACACTAGTCATTATCAATGTAGAGTGTATTTTTTACTGATGAGCATTCTTAGTCTTATAGTTTTTAAAGTATTTGATCATTAATAGGATGAATTAGCTTCAGAGTGCCTGGCTTTATGTGGAGGTCCTTGATCCATTTGGATTTGAGCTTAGTACAAGGAGACAAGGATGGATCAATTCACATTCTTCTGCATGCTGACCTCCAGTTGAACCAGCACCATTTGTTGAAAAGGCTATCTTTTTTCCATTGGATGTTTTCAGGCTCTTTGTCGAGGATCAAGTGGCCATAGGTGTGTGGGTTCATTTCTGGATCTTCAATCCTGTTCCATTGATCCTCCTGCCTGTCACTGTACCAATACCATGCAGTTTTTAACACTATTGCTCTGTAGTATTGCTTGAGGTCAGGGATACTGATTCCCCCAGACTTTCTTTTGTTGCTGAGAATAGTTTTAGCTATCCTGGGTTTTTTGTTATTCCAGATGAATTTGATAATTGCTCTATCTAACTCTGTGAAGAATTGAGTTGGGATTTTGATGGGTATTGCATTGAATCTGTAGATTACTTTTGGCAAAATGGCCATTTTAACTATATTGATCCTACCAATCCATGAGCATGGGAGGTTTTCCCATTTTTTGAGGTCTTCTTCCATTTCCTTCTTCAGAGTCTTGAAGTTCTTGTCATACAGATCTTTCACATGTTTGGTAAGAGTCACCCCAAGATACTTTATACTGTTTGTGGCTATTGTGAAGGGGGTCATTTCCCTAATTTCTTTCTCAGCCTGCTTATCCTTTGAGTATAGGAAGGCCACTGATTTGCTTGAGTTGATTTTATAACCTGCCACTTTGCTGAAGTTGTTTATCAGCTGTAGGAGTTCTCTAGTGGAATTTTTTGGGTCACTTAGGTAGACTATCATGTCATCTGCAAATAAAGATAGTTTGACTTCTTCCTTTCCAATTTTTATCCCTTTGACCTCCTTATATTGTCTAATTGCCCTAGCTAGTACCTCAAGTACAATATTGAAAAGATAAGGAGAAAGGGGGCAGCCCTATCTAGTCCCTGATTTGAGTGGGATTGCTTCAAGTTTCTCTCCATTTAGTTTGATGCTGGCTACTGGTTTGCTGTATATTGCTTTTACTACGTTTAGGTATGGGCCTTGAATTCCTGTTCTTTCCAAGGACCTCCACATAATGCCAGACACTCTGAAGCTAATAGAAAAGAAACTGGGGAAGACCCTTGAGGATATTGATACAGGGAGAAAGTTTCTGAACAGAACACCAATAGCATATGCTCTAAGAGCAAGAATTGACAAATGTGACCTCATAAAATTACAGAGTTTCTGTAAGGCAAAGGACACCATCAAGAGGACAAATCGGCAACCAACAAATTGGGAAAAGATCTTCACCAATCCTACATCAGATAGAGGGCTAATATCCAATATATATAAAGAACTCAATAAGTTAGACTTCAGAAAACCAAACAACCCTATTAAAAAATGGGATACAGAGTTAAACAAAGAATTCTCACCTGAAGAACTTCGGATGGCGGAGAAGCATCTTAAAAAATGCTCAACTTCATTAGTCATTAGGGAAATGCAAATCAAAACAACCCTGAGATTTCACTTTACACCAGTCAGAATGGCTAAGATTAAAAATTCAGGAGACAGCAGGTGTTGGAGAGGGTGTGGAGAAAGAGGAACACTCCTCCACTGCTGGTGGGGTTGCAAATTGGTACAACCACTTTGGAAATCAGTCTTGCGATTCCTCCGAAAACTGGGCACCTCACTTCCAGAAGATCCTGCTATACCACTCCAGGGCATATACCCAGAGGATTCCCCACCATGTAATAAGGATACATGCTCTACTATGTTCATAGCAGCCCTATTTATAATTGCCAGATGCTGGAAAGAACCCAGGTATCCCTCAACAGAAGAGTGGATGCAAAAAATCTGGTATATCTACACAATGGAGTACTATTCAGCCATTAGAAACAATGAATTCATGAAATTCTTAGGCAAATGGATGGAGCTAGAGAACATCATACTAAGTGAGGTAACCCAGACTCAAAAGGTGAATCATGGTATGCACTCACTAATAAGTGGATATTAACCTAGAAACCTAGAATACCCAAAACATAATCTACACATCAAATGAGGTACAAGAAGAAAGGAAGAGTGGCCCCTTGTTCTGGAAAGACTCAGTGAAGCAGTATTCAGCAAAACCAGAACGGGGAAGTGGGAAGGGGTGGGTTGGAGGACAGGGGGAGAGAAGGGGACTTATGGGACTTTCAGGGAGGGGGGGGGCTAGGAAAGGGGAAATCATTTGAAATGTAAAAAAAATATATATCGAATAAAAAAAAAGAAAAAAAAAGAAAAAAATAAAAAAATAGGATGAATTATCATAGCATCCCAGAAAAATAGAAAATTATTTTATAGAGGAATGTCAACGGAACTACTGCCAATAAAAATAAATCCTCAGTGACCTGTAATAATTCTAATTATTGAATTCACTCTTACTGTACCACTTTAGACTTCAAACAAAATTGTGTTTGTGCCTAATTTGTTGCCAACAAGCAAAACCTGTCTTCATCTCAATAAATAGAATTATAATTGTTCATATGTAAGCCATTATGCAACATTTTCCACGCTAAGACACAATAAAATATCCAGAAAATTACCTCTTGTACCACAAAAAGAAAATTCCTTAATGAACAATCAAAAGAAAATTTACCAGTATCAGTGAACTATTTATTTCTTCAGAGAACAAAATATGATGGTTCAATTCTATCAGTCAATGTGTAACAAAGATATATTGTGAAGAAATTAATTAACAGAAAAAAAACTGGGAAAGACATTACATATTTTGCATATGCATTTGAAATAAGCATCCATTAAAAATACTGCTACAGCTGCCTCCCGAGAGGCTCTGCCACAGCCTGACAAATACAAAGGTCACAACCATTGGACTAAGCACTGGGTCCAATGGAGGAGCTAGAGAAAGGACTAAAGGGGTTTGCAACACTATAGGAAGAAGAACAATATCAACCAACCAGACCCTGCAGAGCTGCAAGGGACTAAAGCACCAACTAAAATGTACACATGGAGGGACCCATGGCTCCGGGCTCATATGTGTAGGGGAAAATATTAAAAAAAATGACCACTTTGCCAACTCTCCTGCCCCACCAGGCCTCAGCACCAAGTCCAGGCCAGGTCCCATCAGTGTGGTTCTCACTGCTGCCCCTGAAGTGGTGTGAGTTCTTTCTGGCTCTTACAATAGCCATCCAGCTGCCACTACTTTGGCCAGAAAGAGTCTCATTTTCCTTTCTTTGACTAGAGGTTCTATTCTATTCTATTCTATTCTATTCTATTCTATTCTATTCTATTCTATTCTATTTTATTTTTAGGTTGGCCTTTCATTCCTTTTCAAGAAAAAACAAATGGGGAAAACATAAGAACACCTGTCTGCTAATCTTGCTACCACCTTGTGACAATGCAGGCCCCTCCTCCATTTAATCTACTTAAGCCCCCAAAGCTACACCTGAGGTTTTGCTCGCTTGCTCCAGAACACAGAAACAATGCTTTTCAACCTAAGATTTTCTTGCTTCTTTATTTAAATGCTTATTTCTCTCCCTAGCATTCATGATACAAGCCCAAAATTTTCAACTTCTTTAAAAATTTCCTTTAAGGTCCAAAAGCCAGGTAATATTCTTCCACAGGTCAAATTAACTATGCTAAATAACAACCAGTTTTCTTTTACAGGCCTAACATAATATTTTCTTCCTCAGCCACCCAAAGCAGACTTAAAGATGGCTTCCAGGACTATTACAGGCTCAACATTCCCTATCTACCCAGAGTCACATGCTACAGACTTGGGACCTTCCAGCTTCAAATGAACTCTCCTGCCAAGGCCAAATGGCTGTTGAACTTGGGAGAAATTACTTGATAGTGAGAAAAATATAATGTCTATCTCGATTGATTAATTGCTGTTTTTTTGTAGGTTGGCCTTTCATTCCTTTTCAAGAAAAAACAAATGGGGAAAATGCAAGAACACCTGTCTGCTAGGCTCACTACCACCTTACCCTCAAACTGTATTACCCTCAAACTTCTGTATTACCCTCAAACTTTACTACCCATTGATTCGATCATCCCTTGTCTTCCCAACCCCCAACCCTCCTTACCACTATGGCTTTCTTCGGATACCTCCACCCCACCCAAGTTTTCACTACAAATGACACAGACACTCCAATGACCCCTCTCTTTTTTTAGTAAAAATAGTAAAAGGGGGAGATGTGGGATTTATAAGGCAGTCTTTGGATTGGTTGAGTAAGGCTTACTCTGGAGACCCAGTAGAACATTCTACAAGGGACTGGACTAGTGAGCCATGCTCCCAGACAGCTGACTCCTCAACTCTGTAATCCTGTGGCCATCAGTCACATATGGCCATGCCCCAGGCCTCTAGTGTTCTGGCTGGGCTCCACCCCTACAGTTGCCAGGCTACATCTAGGCTTTCCCCACCTTTCAGTAAAAGAGGGCTTCTTGCCCCTCCTCACTCTCTCTGCTCTTTCTCACTCCTCTCTGCCCTCTCTTGCCTCTCTCTTTCCTCTCTGTCCAATCCTTCTCCTCTTTTCACGTGGTCATGGCCATCCTTCTATCATCCCTGTCTCTCCTTACTTCTCTATATCCTTTTCTCTTCCTACTTTTCTATAATAAAGCAGTGAAACTATGAACTGTCTCTTCTTATCAAAACCCACCATATAAAAACATGGAGCAGGCCTCAGCATTTCCAGCCACCAAGAAGGGATTTAGCCTTTTCTCAGCCAAGCTTCCTCAACAGGTACCTGGGAGGCCCATGCCAGAAATGAACCACCTTCTGAACAAGGACTCCCCCCTCCCAGCTAGTCAGGCAGCTTTTCTCTCTACAGGTACTCAGGCGCCTGCCCTCCCTTCCCCAGTGTGATGTGTGGGCCTCGCCAGTATTCCCCTATGCAGGTCTTGCCTGCCAGTGTTCTCCTAAGTGGGCCCTGCCATTGCCCCTGCCTCCCCCCCCCCACATAACATCTGGATCCATCTTGACACACATCTCTCTCCTGAGCCTCTTTCCCCAGCAACCTCTCAACCCTTGCTCTGCCTCCTCTTTCCTCTCAAATAACAGACCTCTCACTGCTTCAATGTGATTGGACAGGGAATATCTTGCAATATTTCACCTTTTCTGTTCAATTAAAAAAAAACATTCTCTCCAAATATAAATTGAACATGACTATTACCATTTTGTAAATTATGAAGTACAAGACAGAGCTAATACCCAGTCCATCATCTCTGTCAATCAAACAGAACTTCTGTCATCTATTATATCTTAAAAGACTATGATAATTTTACACCTTACTCATGTCCTGGCTATAAATTGTATGTCATCTGAAAAGCATCTTCCTAAATCTATATCAGCTTTCTCAATGCTAAACAGCATGGGCTGGCTATGAAACTAATAGTCTTCAACCCCATTAGAACTCCAAGAGTGACCAATAATAACTGAAAATATATAGGAATCCTAACACAGCTTCCAACACTTAGCCAAATGATAGAGACTACTGAAAACCTGAACAGTCCTTCACCTTAAACATTGGAGCATCGGTTTTCAGCCTCTTGGCCAGGGTCATCTGACAGACTTAGATAACAGGAATTGCCAAGGACTCGCCCCCTCTGTCTTTGCAGAAATCAAGCTGTCCCAACCTGTAAAAGTGTTCTTTTTCTGGACAGTATTTTGTCTGTAGATGAAGAGAGGCAATTTTTGTCCAGTGACTGTCTTGCTACAACTGAAGTAACTTCTTTGACATGCAATTTCTTCTTTGATTCCAAGGCAGGGAAGCTGTCAGGAGCAGACTAGTCTCAACAAGAGTGAATAAATAACATTAAACATCACATTCTGTGGATTTATGGCACTTTTGAAAAGCAAAGTATCTATGTAAAGTAATCTGGACTGTTGTCTACAAACTATTTTCAGCTGTTTTTGATTAAAATCTTGAAAACATCCTAATAATAATCTCAGAGCCTTTATTTGCTATTTGTCCCTAAACTCACAGGCTTAAATATCTTAGATCTGCTTATACTAACAGCAAATAAGGACTGTGTATAAGCCATATACTTTTAAATTTTTAGTATCAATAGAAGAATTTTATAACAATGGAAATTTTGATTATGTATCAAAATGAATTTTGTGCCAAATAAAAACTTGCAATTTGAACTTAGTAACAATTATAAAATTTTTACCAAATAAGATTATGGCTATATAATTAATTCTATTTCCTCCCTGTTCCAAACATGACCATTTCTATATTCCCTAGAAGGACCACTTAATAATAATAACCCTCTCCAGCCCCAAATCCCAGGGCACTGGGTCGACAACTCTTCATAACTTCTTCAAGCTGAATATGGGCATTGAGATATTGTGAAGGGGGATAGGGAAGGGTAGGAAAAATAGGACTGAATGTCACCAGGGCTGTTTGTTCTGTAATATGTAAATCTCAAAAGAACATTTTAGCATCACAAAGATAGATTTTCTGTTTGATATTTTGGAATCTAGTTCTCTGGAGGTCTCTCTCCATCATTTCTAATACAAATAGCTCTGGAAGATGTCCAGAGCTTATTCACCCTTTTTAAAAACACAAAGACAAAACCTTTTCCCCCAAATCAGCATATCATTGAGCCAGTAACTAGAAAAAACCTTCATTTTGACCTCTCTCCTAGAGGAATAATATAACCATAAAACTCAACATCACACCCATTATGAAAATCAAAACAATCTAAAACAAGTGAAATAAACTAAGATACTGTATGAACCTCTACTTAGGCCAGTTTTATCTAGCCAAGTAGGAAAATGTCACCCAAAATTTCTGTGAGAGACCACATTAGAAGGAATATGAACTTATGGCTAGTTTAGTAAACTATCTTTATGGCATCTTACTGTTTGGCTCTCTGCCCAGAGTAGCCATACTGTTTTACCATCTCTCTTGTGCTCTCTACCTGGAGCCTCACACATTTATTTAATTAATACCTGTTGATATCAGGCAATTGTTTTCACTACACTCTTTACTCTAGAGTCAGTGAGTACTTTTCTATCCTAGTTAAAATTAAAAAAATTAGAACCAAGTAAATAAACTAAGATCCTATATGAACCTCAACTTAGGCATTTCTATTTAGTCATGTAGGAAAATTTCACCCAAAATTTCCACGATAGACCACTATAGAAAGAATATGAGTTTCCTCTGGCTTAGTAAACAAGCTATTTCATCTTTTCTCTCTCCTGATTCAAAGCAGCCTGCAGGGGACCTCAGAGCTGCTTCCTATGTTTCAACTTAGTGCACTTGAGTCACGTGACGTAATTTTTGTGCTCTTTAGTTACTCACTTAATAACAACAACAAAATGAAAGTTTAACTTTCAGGCTAATAATCTCAGATTTCTAGTGGATACATGCCCAGCCAGCAGGTTGTGTATGCCAACTGTAGTTTTTTGTTTGTTTTTTTTTTTTTGTTTTTTTAAATCTGCCCTGCCAACTCTCCTGCCCTGCCAGGCCTCAGCACCAAGTCCTGGCTGGGTCCTGTTCAGCATTGTTCTTGGTTTTCCCTGTTGCCACTGAGCTAATCTCTCCCAGCTAATTCCTACAGCAATCTTGTCAGCCTGACCAAATCTCCAGAGGGGTCCCAAGCTTCCACCCTTCGCCTGCTCCTTCCAAATACTGCATAAAACATGACCCTTAATCTTAAATAGTTAACCAACAGTGCTTATTCAACTCACAATTACATGATATCAATTTACAATGATAAAAGTCTTATCCCAATTTCTAACCTTTACAAATCTAATATCTGAATCCATATTAATATATGTCCTAGAGCCTTTCGCCTCTCTCCCCTGTGCTTGTATCTCTCTCTCTCTCTCTCTCTCTCTCTCTCTCTCTCTCTCTCTCTCTCTCTCTCTCTCTCCCTTCCCCCCCTCTGTCATCTCACCCCTCTATCTGCCTCCTCTTTCCTTTCCAATCACAGGCCTCTCACTGTGATTGGACAGGGAACATCTTACAACACATATGAAGTAGAGGTTGGCGTTATCAGGCATCAATGGGAAGAGAGGCCCTAAGGTCCTGTGAAAGCTCAGTGACCCAGTGTAGGGGGAATGCCAGGGCAGGGAGGCAGGAGTGGGTGGGTAGGGGGTTGCCCTTATGGAAGAATGGGGAGGAGATAGGGGGTTTCTGGACAAGAAAGCAGGAAAGTGGATAACATTTGAAAGGTAAATATATAAAATATTCAATAAAAAGAAACTGAAAAAAGAAAAATATAAATCTGTAAAGAAAAACAAATACTGAAGTCAACTGAGATTCAAAGAGACATGAAATAGTTATCCAACTGAGTGTTCCAGATTATGAAAGACTTACCTCCCAAGAGTCATAAAAGGTTTTGTAGCCTTTAAACCACTAACTTCAGTGCTGATTCATGGATAAGCATCATGCACAAGAAATTCTAAATTGAAACAAACAATCATCTTTTCTGCCCCTGATCTTTCCTGGGTTGTTGGCATTAATCTAATCTTTTAGATGTTAAAATGTGTCCTCACCAATTTTATATTTTAAAATAAAATTCAATCACCTTTTTAACTTTATGTGCATTTTTATGTAAACTTCTGATAAGTTAACTTAAATATGTTATTATATTTATCTGTCACAATAATTTAGATTATAAAATATAGAGACTTCTTACCTGAATATCATATACATGCTTATATATATAATAAGGGCCATATTTCCCTTCTACCTGACAATGAAGAGTACATTACAAAATTTACAAATTTTCATTGTTGAGATTTGTCTAATATCTTAGGAACTCCTCTGTATTGTTCATAGATGTTTAGAGAGAATCAGAAATCATCCCTACCTGTATGAGGTATTCACTTACAGATAAGCTTAACATTTTTAGACAATATTTAAAAAGTGTAATGAAAATATGACCAAACATAGATGGGCTACATCTTATAATATTTCCCCTAAATAATTATCATAGAAACCCAGTCTGAAAACAGAAGCCTATGTCTAAATCTCATTTCAGAATAGTTCAATAATGTAATTAATGATCAGCCTCATTTTATTGATGTCATAGAAACATTACCAAATATACCTTCTTTGTTGTAAAATGTTAGTAAAATTACCGTAATGGGTATATTATTAAAATTAATTAAAAGCTTAGTTTCATTTTGTTAGTGAGACACGATCACACGCAATCTATGGTGACATTTAGCTCACAATGCAGAATCTTGAGGTCTTGAACTCTTGGTCCTTCTTCCTTCACTAGTGCTGTGATTCCAGTCATAGGTTATCATGCATTTGCATGTGTATGTGTTTTGGTTTTGTAT